>NW_028165626.1:0-63548 GCF_964263955.1 Coregonus lavaretus | reverse complement strand
AGCTGTATTATATTATCTCTGTCTGAGGAGAGAGGACAATCAGCTGTATTATATTAGCTCTGAGGAGAGAGGACAATCAGCTGTATTATATTAGCTCTGTCTGAGGAGAGAGGACAATCAGCTGTATTATATTAGCTCTGTCTGAGGAGAGAGGACAATCAGCTGTATTATATTAGCTCTGTCTGAGGAGAGAGGACAATCAGCTGTATTATATTAGCTCTGAGGAGAGAGGACAGTCAGCTGTATTATATTAGCTCTGAGGAGAGAGGACAATCAGCTGTATTATATTAGCTCTGTCTGAGGAGAGAGGACAATCAGCTGTATTATATTAGCTCTGTCTGAGGAGAGAGGACAATCAGCTGTATTATATTAGCTCTGTCTGAGGAGAGAGGACAATCAGCTGTATTATATTAGCTCTGTCTGAGGAGAGAGGACAATCAGCTGTATTATATTAGCTCTGTCTGAGGGAGGACAATCAGCTGTATTATATTAGCTCTGAGGAGAGAGGACAATCAGCTGTATTATATTAGCTCTGAGGAGAGAGGACAATCAGCTGTATTATATTAGCTCTGTCTTAGGAGAGAGGACAGTCAGCTGTATTATATTAGCTCTGTCTGAGGAGAGAGGACAATCAGCTGTATTATATTAGCTCTGTCTGAGGAGAGAGGACAATCAGCTGTATTATATTAGCTCTGTCTGAGGAGAGAGGACAATCAGCTGTATTATATTAGCTCTGTCTGAGGAGAGAGGACAATCAGCTGTATTATATTAGCTCTGTCTGAGGAGAGAGGACAATCAGCTGTATTATATTAGCTCTGAGGAGAGAGGACAATCAGCTGTATTATATTAGCTCTGAGGAGAGAGGACAATCAGCTGTATTATATTAGCTCTGTCTGATGAGAGAGGACAGTCAGCTTTATTATATTAGCTCTGTCTGAGGAGAGAGGACAGTCAGCTGTATTATATTAGCTCTGAGGAGAGAGGACAATCAGCTGTATTATATTAGCTCTGAGGAGAGAGGACAGTCAGCTGTATTATATTAGCTCTGTCTGAGGAGAGAGGACAGTCAGCTGTATTATATTAGCTCTGAGGAGAGAGGACAGTCAGCTGTATTATATTAGCTCTGTCTGAGGAGAGAGGACAATCAGCTGTATTATATTAGCTCTGTCTGAGGAGAGAGGACAATCAGCTGTATTATATTAGCTCTGTCTGAGGAGAGAGGACAATCAGCTGTATTATATTAGCTCTGTCTGAGGAGAGAGGACAATCAGCTGTATTATATTAGCTCTGAGGAGAGAGGACAATCAGCTGTATTATATTAGCTCTGTCTGAGGAGAGAGGACAATCAGCTGTATTATATTAGCTCTGAGGAGAGAGGACAATCAGCTGTATTATATTAGCTCTGTCTGAGGAGAGAGGACAATCAGCTGTATTATATTAGCTCTGTCTGAGGAGAGAGGACAATCAGCTGTATTATATTAGCTCTGTCTGAGGAGAGAGGACAATCAGCTGTATTATATTAGCTCTGAGGAGAGAGGACAATCAGCTGTACTATATTAGCTCTGTCTGAGGGAGGACAATCAGCTGTATTATATTAGCTCTGTCTGAGGAGAGAGGACAATCAGCTGTATTATATTAGCTCTGTCTGAGGAGAGAGGACAATCAGCTGTATTATATTAGCTCTGAGGAGAGAGGACAATCAGCTGTATTATATTAGCTCTGAGGAGAGAGGACAATCAGCTGTATTATATTAGCTCTGAGGAGAGAGGACAGTCAGCTGTATTATATTAGCTCTGTCTGAGGAGAGAGGACAATCAGCTGTATTATATTAGCTCTGTCTGAGGAGAGAGGACAATCAGCTGTATTATATTAGCTCTGTCTGAGGAGAGAGGACAGTCAGCTGTATTATATTAGCTCTGTCTGAGGAGAGAGGACAATCAGCTGTATTATATTAGCTCTGAGGAGGGAGGACAATCAGCTGTATTATATTAGCTCTGTCTGAGGAGAGAGGACAATCAGCTGTATTATATTAGCTCTGTCTGAGGAGAGAGGACAATCAGCTGTATTATATTAGCTCTGTCTGAGGAGAGAGGACAGTCAGCTGTATTATATTAGCTCTGAGGAGAGAGGACAATCAGCTGTATTATATTAGCTCTGAGGAGAGAGGACAATCAGCTGTATTATATTAGCTCTGTCTGAGGAGAGAGGACAGTCAGCTGTATTATATTAGCTCTGAGGAGAGAGGACAATCAGCTGTATTATATTAGCTCTGTCTGAGGAGAGAGGACAGTCAGCTGTATTATATTAGCTCTGAGGAGAGAGGACAATCAGCTGTATTATATTAGCTCTGTCTGAGGAGAGAGTACAATCAGCTGTATTATATTAGCTCTGTCTGAGGAGAGAGGACAATCAGCGGTATTATATTAGCTCTGAGGAGAGAGGACAATCAGCTGTATTATATTAGCTCTGTCTGAGGAGGGAGGACAATCAGCTGTATTATATTAGCTCTGTCTGAGGAGAGAGGACAGTCAGCTGTATTATATTAGCTCTGTCTGAGGAGAGAGGACAATCAGCTGTATTATATTAGCTCTGTCTGAGGAGAGAGGACAATCAACTGTATTATATTAGCTCTGTCTGAGGAGAGAGGACAATCAGCTGTATTATATTAGCTCTGTCTGAGGAGAGAGGACAGTCAGCTGTATTATATTAGCTCTGTCTGAGGAGAGAGGACAATCAGCTGTATTATATTAGCTCTGAGGAGAGAGGACAATCAGCTGTATTATATTAGCTCTGAGGAGAGAGGACAATCAGCTGTATTATATTAGCTCTGTCTGAGGAGAGAGGACAGTCAGCTGTATTATATTATCTCTGAGGAGAGAGGACAATCAGCTGTATTATATTAGCTCTGTCTGAGGAGAGAGGACAATCAGCTGTATTATATTAGCTCTGTCTGAGGAGAGAGGACAATCAGCTGTATTATATTAGCTCTGAGGAGAGAGGACAGTCAGCTGTATTATATTAGCTCTGAGGAGAGAGGACAATCAGCTGTATTATATTAGCTCTGTCTGAGGAGAGAGGACAGTCAGCTGTATTATATTAGCTCTGTCTGAGGAGAGAGGACAATCAGCTGTATTATATTAGCTCTGAGGAGAGAGGACAGTCAGCTGTATTATATTAGCTCTGTCTGAGGAGAGAGGACAGTCAGCTGTATTATATTAGCTCTGTCTGAGGAGAGAGGACAATCAGCTGTATTATATTAGCTCTGAGGAGAGAGGACAATCAGCTGTATTATATTAGCTCTGAGGAGAGAGGACAATCAGCTGTAATATATTAGCTCTGTCTGAGGAGATAGGACAATCAGCTGTATTATATTAGCTCTGTCTGAGGAGAGAGGACAATCAGCTGTATTATATTAGCTCTGTCTGAGGAGAGAGGACATTCAGCTGTATTATATTAGCTCTGTCTGAGGAGAGAGGACAATCAGCTGTATTATATTAGCTCTGAGGAGAGAGGACAATCAGCTGTATTATATTAGCTCTGTCTGAGGAGAGAGGACAGTCAGCTGTATTATATTAGCTCTGAGAAGAGAGGACAATCAGCTGTATTATATTAGCTCTGAGGAGAGAGGACAATCAGCTGTATTATATTAGCTCTGTCTGAGGAGAGACGACAGTCAGCTGTATTATATTAGCTCTGAGGAGAGAGGACAATCAGCTGTATTATATTAGCTCTGTCTGAGGAGAGAGGACAATCAGCTGTATTATATTAGCTCTGTCTGAGGGAGGACAATCAGCTGTATTATATTAGCTCTGAGGAGAGAGGACAATCAGCTGTATTATATTAGCTCTGTCTGAGGAGAGAGGACAATCAGCTGTATTATATTAGCTCTGAGGAGAGAGGACAATCAGCTGTATTATATTAGCTCTGAGGAGAGAGGACAGTCAGCTGTATTATATTAGCTCTGTCTGAGGAGAGAGGACAATCAGCTGTATTATATTAGCTCTGAGGAGAGAGGACAGTCAGCTGTATTATATTAGCTCTGTCTGAGGAGAGAGGACAGTCAGCTGTATTATATTAGCTCTGTCTCAGGAGAGAGGACAATCAGCTGTATTATATTAGCTCTGAGGAGAGAGGACAATCAGCTGTATTATATTATTTCTGTCTGAGGAGAGAGGACATTCAGCTGTATTATATTAGCTCTGTCTGAGGAGATAGGACAATCAGCTGTATTATATTAGCTCTGAGGAGAGAGGACAATCAGCTGTATTATATTAGCTCTGTCTGAGGAGAGAGGACAATCAGCTGTATTATATTATCTCTGAGGAGAGAGGACAATCAGCTGTATTATATTAGCTCTCTCTGAGGAGAGAGGACAATCAGCTGTATTATATTAGCTCTGTCTGAGGAGAGAGGACAATCAGCTGTATTATATTAGCTCTGTCTGAGGAGAGAGGACAATCAGCTGTATTATATTAGCTCTGAGGAGAGAGGACAATCAGCTGTATTATATTAGCTCTGAGGAGAGAGGACAATCAGCTGTATTATATTAGCTCTGAGAAGAGAGGACAATCAGCTGTATTATATTATCTCATTTACATTTTTTTTTGGGGGGGGGGGGGGGTAGAAGGATTACTTTATCCTATCCCAGGTATTCCTTGAAGAGGTGGGGTTTCAAATGTCTCCGGAAGGTGGTGAGTGACTCCGCTGTCCTGGCGTCGTGAGGGAGCTTGTTCCACCATTGGGGTGCCAGAGCAGCGAACAGTTTTGACTGGGCTGAGCGGGAACTATGCTTCTGCAGAGGTAGGGGGGCTAGCAGGCCAGAGGTGGATGAACGCAATGCCCTCGTTTGGGTGTAGGGACTGATCAGAGCCTGAAGGTACGGAGGTGCCGTTCCCCTCACAGCTCCGTAGGCAAGCACCATGGTCTTGTAGCAGATGCGAGCTTCAACTGGAAGCCAGTGGAGTGTGCGGAGGAGCGGGGTGACGTGAGAGAACTTGGGAAGGTTGAACACCAGACGGGCTGCGGCATTCTGGATGAGTTGTAGGGGTTTAATGGCACAGGCAGGGAGCCCAGCCAACAGCGAGTTGCAGTAATCCAGACGGGAGATGACAAGTGCCTGGATTAGGACCTGTGCCGCTTCCTGTGTAAGGCAGGGTCGTACTCTCCGAATGTTGTAGAGCATGAACCTACAGGATCGGGTCACCGCCTTGATGTTAGCGGAGAACGACGAGAGGACAGTCTCTCCATCTGCCTCCCTATGTCTCTCTGTCTCTCTCCATCTGCCTCCCTATGTCTCTGTCTCTCTCCATCTGCCTCCCTATGTCTCTCTGTCTCTCTCCATCTGCCTCCCTATGTCTCTGTCTCTCTCCATCTGCCTCCCTATGTCTCTGTCTCTATCCATCTGCCTCCCTATGTCTCTCTGTTTCTCTCCATCTGCCTCCCTATGTCTCTCTGTCTCTATCCATCTGCCTCCCTATGTCTCTCTGTCTCTCTCCATCTGCCTCCCTATGTCTCTCTGTCTCTCTCCATCTGCCTCCCTATGTCTCTCTGTCTCTCTCCATCTGCCTCCCTATGTCTCTCTGTCTCTCTCCATCTGTCTCTCTCCATCTGTCTCTCTCCATCTGCCTCCCTATGTCTCTCTGTCTCTCTCCATCTGCCTCCCTATGTCTCTCTGTCTCTCTCCATCTGCCTCCCTATGTCTCTCTGTCTCTCTCCATCTGCCTCCCTATGTCTCTCTGTCTCTCTCCATCTGTCTCACTCCATCTGCCTCCCTATGTCTCTCTGTCTCTCTCCATCTGCCTCCCTATGTCTCTCTGTCTCTATCCATCTGTCTCCCTATGTCTCTCTGTCTCTCTCCATCTGTCTCTCTCCATCTGCCTCCCTATGTCTCTCTGTCTCTCTCCATCTGCCTCCCTATGTCTCTCTGTCTCTATCCATCTGTCTCTCTCCATCTGCCTCCCTATGTCTCTCTGTCTCTCTCCATCTGCCTCCCTATGTCTCTCTCCATCTGCCTCCCTATGTCTCTCTCTCCATCTGTCTCTCTCCATCTGCCTCCCTATGTCTCTCTGTCTCTCTCCATCTGCCTCCCTATGTCTCTCTGTCTCTCTCCATCTGCCTCCCTATGTCTCTCTCCATCTGCCTCCCTATGTCTCTCTCTCCATCTGTCTCTCTCCATCTGCCTCCCTATGTCTCTCTGTCTCTCTCCATCTGCCTCCCTATGTCTCTCTGTCTCTATCCATCTGCCTCCCTATGTCTCTGTCTCTATCCATCTGCCTCCCTATGTCTCTGTCTCTCTCCATCTGCCTCCCTATGTCTCTCGGTCTCTCTCCATCTGTCTCTCTCCATCTGCCTCCCTATGTCTCTCTGTCTCTCTCCATCTGCCTCCCTATGTCTCTCTGTCTCTCTCCATCTGCCTCCCTATGTCTCTCTGTCTCTATCCATCTGTCTCTCTCCATCTGCCTCCCTATGTCTCTCTGTCTCTATCCATCTGTCTCTCTCCATCTGCCTCCCTATGTCTCTCTGTCTCTCTCCATCTGTCTCCCTATGTCTCTCTGTCTCTATCCATCTGTCTCTCTCCATCTGCCTCCCTATGTCTCTCTGTCTCTCTCCATCTGCCTCCCTATGTCTCTCTGTCTCTATCCATCTGTCTCTCTCCATCTGCCTCCCTATGTCTCTCTGTCTCTCTCCATCTGCCTCCCTATGTCTCTGTCTCTCTCCATCTGTCTCTCTCCCTATGTCTCTCTGTCTCTCTCCATCTGTCTCTCTCCATCTGCCTCCCTATGTCTCTCTGTCTCTCTCCATCTGCCTCCCTATGTCTCTGTCTCTCTCCATCTGTCTCTCTCCCTATGTCTCTCTGTCTCTCTCCATCTGTCTCTCTCCATCTGCCTCCCTATGTCTCTCTGTCTCTCTCCATCTGCCTCCCTATGTCTCTCTGTCTCTATCCATCTGCCTCCCTATGTCTCTGTCTCTATCCATCTGCCTCCCTATGTCTCTGTCTCTCTCCATCTGCCTCCCTATGTCTCTCTGTCTCTCTCCATCTGTCTCTCTCCATCTGCCTCCCTATGTCTCTCTGTCTCTCTCCATCTGCCTCCCTATGTCTCTCTGTCTCTCTCCATCTGCCTCCCTATGTCTCTCTGTCTCTATCCATCTGTCTCTCTCCATCTGCCTCCCTATGTCTCTCTGTCTCTCTCCATCTGTCTCCCTATGTCTCTCTGTCTCTATCCATCTGTCTCTCTCCATCTGCCTCCCTATGTCTCTCTGTCTCTCTCCATCTGCCTCCCTATGTCTCTCTGTCTCTATCCATCTCTCTCTCCATCTGCCTCCCTATGTCTCTCTGTCTCTCTCCATCTGCCTCCCTATGTCTCTGTCTCTCTCCATCTGTCTCTCTCCCTATGTCTCTCTGTCTCTCTCCATCTGTCTCTCTCCATCTGCCTCCCTATGTCTCTCTGTCTCTCTCCATCTGCCTCCCTATGTCTCTGTCTCTCTCCATCTGTCTCTCTCCCTATGTCTCTCTGTCTCTCTCCATCTGTCTCTCTCCATCTGCCTCCCTATGTCTCTCTGTCTCTCTCCATCTGCCTCCCTATGTCTCTGTCTCTCTCCATCTGTCTCTCTCCCTATGTCTCTCTGTCTCTCTCCATCTGCCTCCCTATGTCTCTCTGTCTCTATCCATCTGCCTCCCTATGTCTCTGTCTCTATCCATCTGCCTCCCTATGTCTCTGTCTCTCTCCATCTGCCTCCCTATGTCTCTCTGTCTCTCTCCATCTGTCTCGCTCCATCTGCCTCTCTATGTCTCTCTGTCTCTCTCCATCTGCCTCCCTATGTCTCTCTGTCTCTCTCCATCTGCCTCCCTATGTCTCTCTGTCTCTATCCATCTGTCTCTCTCCATCTGCCTCCCTATGTCTCTCTGTCTCTCTCCATCTGCCTCCCTATGTCTCTCTGTCTCTATCCATCTGTCTCTCTCCATCTGCCTCCCTATGTCTCTCTGTCTCTCTCCATCTGTCTCCCTATGTCTCTCTGTCTCCATCCATCTGTCTCTCTCCATCTGCCTCCCTATGTCTCTCTGTCTCTCTCCATCTGCCTCCCTATGTCTCTCTGTCTCTATCCATCTGTCTCTCTCCATCTGCCTCCCTATGTCTCTCTGTCTCTCTCCATCTGTCTCTCTCCCTATGTCTCTCTGTCTCTCTCCATCTGTCTCTCTCCATCTGCCTCCCTATGTCTCTCTGTCTCTCTCCATCTGCCTCCCTATGTCTCTGTCTCTCTCCATCTGTCTCTCTCCCTATGTCTCTCTGTCTCTCTCCATCTGTCTCTCTCCATCTGCCTCCCTATGTCTCTCTGTCTCTCTCCATCTGCCTCCCTATGTCTCTCTGTCTCTATCCATCTGCCTCCCTATGTCTCTGTCTCTATCCATCTGCCTCCCTATGTCTCTGTCTCTCTCCATCTGCCTCCCTATGTCTCTCTGTCTCTCTCCATCTGTCTCTCTCCATCTGCCTCCCTATGTCTCTCTGTCTCTCTCCATCTGCCTCCCTATGTCTCTCTGTCTCTCTCCATCTGCCTCCCTATGTCTCTCTGTCTCTATCCATCTGTCTCTCTCCATCTGCCTCCCTATGTCTCTCTGTCTCTCTCCATCTGCCTCCCTATGTCTCTCTGTCTCTATCCATCTGCCTCCCTATGTCTCTGTCTCTATCCATCTGCCTCCCTATGTCTCTGTCTCTCTCCATCTGCCTCCCTATGTCTCTCTGTCTCTCTCCATCTGTCTCTCTCCATCTGCCTCCCTATGTCTCTCTGTCTCTCTCCATCTGCCTCCCTATGTCTCTCTGTCTCTCTCCATCTGCCTCCCTATGTCTCTCTGTCTCTATCCATCTGTCTCTCTCCATCTGCCTCCCTATGTCTCTCTGTCTCTCTCCATCTGCCTCCCTATGTCTCTCTGTCTCTATCCATCTGTCTCTCTCCATCTGCCTCCCTATGTCTCTCTGTCTCTCTCCATCTGTCTCCCTATGTCTCTCTGTCTCTATCCATCTGTCTCTCTCCATCTGCCTCCCTATGTCTCTCTGTCTCTCTCCATCTGCCTCCCTATGTCTCTCTGTCTCTATCCATCTCTCTCTCCATCTGCCTCCCTATGTCTCTCTGTCTCTCTCCATCTGCCTCCCTATGTCTCTGTCTCTCTCCATCTGTCTCTCTCCCTATGTCTCTCTGTCTCTCTCCATCTGTCTCTCTTCATCTGCCTCCCTATGTCTCTCTGTCTCTCTCCATCTGCCTCCCTATGTCTCTGTCTCTCTCCATCTGTCTCTCTCCCTATGTCTCTCTGTCTCTCTCCATCTGTCTCTCTCCATCTGCCTCCCTATGTCTCTCTGTCTCTCTCCATCTGCCTCCCTATGTCTCTGTCTCTCTCCATCTGTCTCTCTCCCTATGTCTCTCTGTCTCTCTCCATCTGCCTCCCTATGTCTCTCTGTCTCTATCCATCTGCCTCCCTATGTCTCTGTCTCTATCCATCTGCCTCCCTATGTCTCTGTCTCTCTCCATCTGCCTCCCTATGTCTCTCTGTCTCTCTCCATCTGTCTCTCTCCATCTGCCTCCCTATGTCTCTCTGTCTCTCTCCATCTGCCTCCCTATGTCTCTCTGTCTCTCTCCATCTGCCTCCCTATGTCTCTCTGTCTCTATCCATCTGTCTCTCTCCATCTGCCTCCCTATGTCTCTCTGTCTCTCTCCATCTGCCTCCCTATGTCTCTCTGTCTCTATCCATCTGTCTCTCTCCATCTGCCTCCCTATGTCTCTCTGTCTCTCTCCATCTGTCTCCCTATGTCTCTCTGTCTCTATCCATCTGTCTCTCTCCATCTGCCTCCCTATGTCTCTCTGTCTCTCTCCATCTGCCTCCCTATGTCTCTCTGTCTCTATCCATCTGTCTCTCTCCATCTGCCTCCCTATGTCTCTCTCTCTCTCCATCTGCCTCCCTATGTCTCTGTCTCTCTCCATCTGTCTCTCTCCCTATGTCTCTCTGTCTCTCTCCATCTGTCTCTCTCCATCTGCCTCCCTATGTCTCTCTGTCTCTCTCCATCTGCCTCCCTATGTCTCTGTCTCTCTCCATCTGTCTCTCTCCCTATGTCTCTCTGTCTCTCTCCATCTGCCTCCCTATGTCTCTCTGTCTCTATCCATCTGCCTCCCTATGTCTCTGTCTCTATCCATCTGCCTCCCTATGTCTCTGTCTCTCTCCATCTGCCTCCCTATGTCTCTCTGTCTCTCTCCATCTGTCTCGCTCCATCTGCCTCTCTATGTCTCTCTGTCTCTCTCCATCTGCCTCCCTATGTCTCTCTGTCTCTCTCCATCTGCCTCCCTATGTCTCTCTGTCTCTATCCATCTGTCTCTCTCCATCTGCCTCCCTATGTCTCTCTGTCTCTCTCCATCTGCCTCCCTATGTCTCTCTGTCTCTATCCATCTGTCTCTCTCCATCTGCCTCCCTATGTCTCTCTGTCTCTCTCCATCTGTCTCCCTATGTCTCTCTGTCTCCATCCATCTGTCTCTCTCCATCTGCCTCCCTATGTCTCTCTGTCTCTCTCCATCTGCCTCCCTATGTCTCTCTGTCTCTATCCATCTGTCTCTCTCCATCTGCCTCCCTATGTCTCTCTGTCTCTCTCCATCTGTCTCTCTCCCTATGTCTCTCTGTCTCTCTCCATCTGTCTCTCTCCATCTGCCTCCCTATGTCTCTCTGTCTCTCTCCATCTGCCTCCCTATGTCTCTGTCTCTCTCCATCTGTCTCTCTCCCTATGTCTCTCTGTCTCTCTCCATCTGTCTCTCTCCATCTGCCTCCCTATGTCTCTCTGTCTCTCTCCATCTGCCTCCCTATGTCTCTCTGTCTCTATCCATCTGCCTCCCTATGTCTCTGTCTCTATCCATCTGCCTCCCTATGTCTCTGTCTCTCTCCATCTGCCTCCCTATGTCTCTCTGTCTCTCTCCATCTGTCTCTCTCCATCTGCCTCCCTATGTCTCTCTGTCTCTCTCCATCTGCCTCCCTATGTCTCTCTGTCTCTCTCCATCTGCCTCCCTATGTCTCTCTGTCTCTATCCATCTGTCTCTCTCCATCTGCCTCCCTATGTCTCTCTGTCTCTCTCCATCTGCCTCCCTATGTCTCTCTGTCTCTATCCATCTGCCTCCCTATGTCTCTGTCTCTATCCATCTGCCTCCCTATGTCTCTGTCTCTCTCCATCTGCCTCCCTATGTCTCTCTGTCTCTCTCCATCTGTCTCTCTCCATCTGCCTCCCTATGTCTCTCTGTCTCTCTCCATCTGCCTCCCTATGTCTCTCTGTCTCTCTCCATCTGCCTCCCTATGTCTCTCTGTCTCTATCCATCTGTCTCTCTCCATCTGCCTCCCTATGTCTCTCTGTCTCTCTCCATCTGCCTCCCTATGTCTCTCTGTCTCTATCCATCTGTCTCTCTCCATCTGCCTCCCTATGTCTCTCTGTCTCTCTCCATCTGTCTCCCTATGTCTCTCTGTCTCTATCCATCTGTCTCTCTCCATCTGCCTCCCTATGTCTCTCTGTCTCTCTCCATCTGCCTCCCTATGTCTCTCTGTCTCTATCCATCTCTCTCTCCATCTGCCTCCCTATGTCTCTCTGTCTCTCTCCATCTGCCTCCCTATGTCTCTGTCTCTCTCCATCTGTCTCTCTCCCTATGTCTCTCTGTCTCTCTCCATCTGTCTCTCTTCATCTGCCTCCCTATGTCTCTCTGTCTCTCTCCATCTGCCTCCCTATGTCTCTGTCTCTCTCCATCTGTCTCTCTCCCTATGTCTCTCTGTCTCTCTCCATCTGTCTCTCTCCATCTGCCTCCCTATGTCTCTCTGTCTCTCTCCATCTGCCTCCCTATGTCTCTGTCTCTCTCCATCTGTCTCTCTCCCTATGTCTCTCTGTCTCTCTCCATCTGCCTCCCTATGTCTCTCTGTCTCTATCCATCTGCCTCCCTATGTCTCTGTCTCTATCCATCTGCCTCCCTATGTCTCTGTCTCTCTCCATCTGCCTCCCTATGTCTCTCTGTCTCTCTCCATCTGTCTCTCTCCATCTGCCTCCCTATGTCTCTCTGTCTCTCTCCATCTGCCTCCCTATGTCTCTCTGTCTCTCTCCATCTGCCTCCCTATGTCTCTCTGTCTCTATCCATCTGTCTCTCTCCATCTGCCTCCCTATGTCTCTCTGTCTCTCTCCATCTGCCTCCCTATGTCTCTCTGTCTCTATCCATCTGTCTCTCTCCATCTGCCTCCCTATGTCTCTCTGTCTCTCTCCATCTGTCTCCCTATGTCTCTCTGTCTCTATCCATCTGTCTCTCTCCATCTGCCTCCCTATGTCTCTCTGTCTCTCTCCATCTGCCTCCCTATGTCTCTCTGTCTCTATCCATCTGTCTCTCTCCATCTGCCTCCCTATGTCTCTCTCTCTCTCCATCTGCCTCCCTATGTCTCTGTCTCTCTCCATCTGTCTCTCTCCCTATGTCTCTCTGTCTCTCTCCATCTGTCTCTCTCCATCTGCCTCCCTATGTCTCTCTGTCTCTCTCCATCTGCCTCCCTATGTCTCTGTCTCTCTCCATCTGTCTCTCTCCCTATGTCTCTCTGTCTCTCTCCATCTGTCTCTCTCCATCTGCCTCCCTATGTATCTCTGTCTCTCTCCATCTGCCTCCCTATGTCTCTCTGTCTCTATCCATCTGCCTCCCTATGTCTCTGTCTCTATCCATCTGCCTCCCTATGTCTCTGTCTCTCTCCATCTGCCTCCCTATGTCTCTCTGTCTCTCTCCATCTGTCTCTCTCCATCTGCCTCCCTATGTCTCTCTGTCTCTCTCCATCTGCCTCCCTATGTCTCTCTGTCTCTATCCATCTGTCTCTCTCCATCTGCCTCCCTATGTCTCTCTGTCTCTCTCCATCTGTCTCCCTATGTCTCTCTGTCTCTATCCATCTGTCTCTCTCCATCTGCCTCCCTATGTCTCTCTGTCTCTCTCCATCTGCCTCCCTATGTCTCTCTGTCTCTATCCATCTCTCTCTCCATCTGCCTCCCTATGTCTCTCTGTCTCTCTCCATCTGCCTCCCTATGTCTCTGTCTCTCTCCATCTGTCTCTCTCCCTATGTCTCTCTGTCTCTCTCCATCTGTCTCTCTTCATCTGCCTCCCTATGTCTCTCTGTCTCTCTCCATCTGCCTCCCTATGTCTCTGTCTCTCTCCATCTGTCTCTCTCCCTATGTCTCTCTGTCTCTCTCCATCTGTCTCTCTCCATCTGCCTCCCTATGTCTCTCTGTCTCTCTCCATCTGCCTCCCTATGTCTCTGTCTCTCTCCATCTGTCTCTCTCCCTATGTCTCTCTGTCTCTCTCCATCTGCCTCCCTATGTCTCTCTGTCTCTATCCATCTGCCTCCCTATGTCTCTGTCTCTATCCATCTGCCTCCCTATGTCTCTGTCTCTCTCCATCTGCCTCCCTATGTCTCTCTGTCTCTCTCCATCTGTCTCTCTCCATCTGCCTCCCTATGTCTCTCTGTCTCTCTCCATCTGCCTCCCTATGTCTCTCTGTCTCTCTCCATCTGCCTCCCTATGTCTCTCTGTCTCTATCCATCTGTCTCTCTCCATCTGCCTCCCTATGTCTCTCTGTCTCTCTCCATCTGCCTCCCTATGTCTCTCTGTCTCTATCCATCTGTCTCTCTCCATCTGCCTCCCTATGTCTCTCTGTCTCTCTCCATCTGTCTCCCTATGTCTCTCTGTCTCTATCCATCTGTCTCTCTCCATCTGCCTCCCTATGTCTCTCTGTCTCTCTCCATCTGCCTCCCTATGTCTCTCTGTCTCTATCCATCTGTCTCTCTCCATCTGCCTCCCTATGTCTCTCTCTCTCTCCATCTGCCTCCCTATGTCTCTGTCTCTCTCCATCTGTCTCTCTCCCTATGTCTCTCTGTCTCTCTCCATCTGTCTCTCTCCATCTGCCTCCCTATGTCTCTCTGTCTCTCTCCATCTGCCTCCCTATGTCTCTGTCTCTCTCCATCTGTCTCTCTCCCTATGTCTCTCTGTCTCTCTCCATCTGTCTCTCTCCATCTGCCTCCCTATGTATCTCTGTCTCTCTCCATCTGCCTCCCTATGTCTCTCTGTCTCTATCCATCTGCCTCCCTATGTCTCTGTCTCTATCCATCTGCCTCCCTATGTCTCTGTCTCTCTCCATCTGCCTCCCTATGTCTCTCTGTCTCTCTCCATCTGTCTCTCTCCATCTGCCTCCCTATGTCTCTCTGTCTCTCTCCATCTGCCTCCCTATGTCTCTTTGTCTCTATCCATCTGTCTCTCTCCATCTGCCTCCCTATGTCTCTCTGTCTCTCTCCATCTGCCTCCCTATGTCTCTCTGTCTCTATCCATCTGTCTCTCTCCATCTGCCTCCCTATGTCTCTCTGTCTCTCTCCATCTGTCTCCCTATGTCTCTCTGTCTCTATCCATCTGTCTCTCTCCATCTGCCTCCCTATGTCTCTCTGTCTCTCTCCATCTGCCTCCCTATGTCTCTCTGTCTCTATCCATCTGTCTCTCTCCATCTGCCTCCCTATGTCTCTCTGTCTCTCTCCATCTGCCTCCCTATGTCTCTGTCTCTCTCCATCTGTCTCTCTCCCTATGTCTCTCTGTCTCTCTCCATCTGTCTCTCTCCATCTGCCTCCCTATGTCTCTCTGTCTCTCTCCATCTGCCTCCCTATGTCTCTGTCTCTCTCCATCTGTCTCTCTCCCTATGTCTCTCTGTCTCTCTCCATCTGTCTCTCTCCATCTGCCTCCCTATGTCTCTCTGTCTCTCTCCATCTGCCTCCCTATGTCTCTGTCTCTCTCCATCTGTCTCTCTCCCTATGTCTCTCTGTCTCTCTCCATCTGTCTCTCTCCATCTGCCTCCCTATGTCTCTCTGTCTCTCTCCATCTGTCTCTCTCCATCTGTCTCTCTCCATCTGCCTCCCTATGTCTCTCTGTCTCTCTCCATCTGCCTCCCTATGTCTCTCTGTCTCTCTCCATCTGCCTCCCTATGTCTCTCTGTCTCTCTCCATCTGCCTCCCTATGTCTCTCTGTCTCTCTCCATCTGTCTCACTCCATCTGCCTCCCTATGTCTCTCTGTCTCTCTCCATCTGTCTCACTCCATCTGCCTCCCTATGTCTCTCTGTCTCTCTCCATCTGCCTCCCTATGTCTCTCTGTCTCTATCCATCTGTCTCCCTATGTCTCTCTGTCTCTCTCCATCTGTCTCTCTCCATCTGCCTCCCTATGTCTCTCTGTCTCTCTCCATCTGCCTCCCTATGTCTCTCTGTCTCTATCCATCTGTCTCTCTCCATCTGCCTCCCTATGTCTCTCTGTCTCTCTCCATCTGCCTCCCTATGTCTCTCTCCATCTGCCTCCCTATGTCTCTCTCTCCATCTGTCTCTCTCCATCTGCCTCCCTATGTCTCTGTCTCTCTCCATCTGCCTCCCTATGTCTCTCTCCATCTGCCTCCCTATGTCTCTCTCTCCATCTGTCTCTCTCCATCTGCCTCCCTATGTCTCTCTGTCTCTCTCCATCTGCCTCCCTTTGTCTCTCTGTCTCTATCCATCTGCCTCCCTATGTCTCTGTCTCTATCCATCTGCCTCCCTATGTCTCTGTCTCTCTCCATCTGCCTCCCTATGTCTCTCTGTCTCTCTCCATCTGTCTCTCTCCATCTGCCTCCCTATGTCTCTCTGTCTCTCTCCATCTGCCTCCCTATGCCTCTCTGTCTCTCTCCATCTGCCTCCCTATGTCTCTCTGTCTCTATCCATCTGTCTCTCTCCATCTGCCTCCCTATGTCTCTCTGTCTCTCTCCATCTGCCTCCCTATGTCTCTCTGTCTCTATCCATCTGTCTCTCTCCATCTGCCTCCCTATGTCTCTCTGTCTCTCTCCATCTGTCTCCCTATGTCTCTCTGTCTCTATCCATCTGTCTCTCTCCATCTGCCTCCCTATGTCTCTCTGTCTCTCTCCATCTGCCTCCCTATGTCTCTCTGTCTCTATCCATCTGTCTCTCTCCATCTGCCTCCCTATGTCTCTCTGTCTCTCTCCATCTGCCTCCCTATGTCTCTGTCTCTCTCCATCTGTCTTTCTCCCTATGTCTCTCTGTCTCTCTCCATCTGTCTCTCTCCATCTTCCTCCCTATGTCTCTCTCCATCTGCCTCCCTATGTCTCTCTGTCTCTCTCCATCTGCCTCCCTATGTCTCTCTGTCTCTCTCCATCTGCCTCCCTATGTCTCTCTGTCTCTCTCCATCTGCCTCCCTATGTCTCTGTCTCTCTCCATCTGCCTCCCTATGTCTCTGTCTCTATCCATCTGCCTCCCTATGTCTCTCTGTTTCTCTCATCTGCCTCCCTATGTCTCTCTGTCTCTATCCATCTGCCTCCCTATGTCTCTCTGTCTCTCTCCATCTGCCTCCCTATGTCTCTCTGTCTCTCTCCATCTGCCTCCCTATGTCTCTCTGTCTCTCTCCATCTGCCTCCCTATGTCTCTCTGTCTCTATCCATCTGTCTCTCTCCATCTGCCTCCCTATGTCTCTCTCTCTCTCCATCTGCCTCCCTATGTCTCTGTCTCTCTCCATCTGTCTCTCTCCCTATGTCTCTCTGTCTCTCTCCATCTGTCTCTCTCCATCTGCCTCCCTATGTCTCTCTGTCTCTCTCCATCTGCCTCCCTATGTCTCTGTCTCTCTCCATCTGTCTCTCTCCCTATGTCTCTCTGTCTCTCTCCATCTGCCTCCCTATGTCTCTCTGTCTCTATCCATCTGCCTCCCTATGTCTCTGTCTCTATCCATCTGCCTCCCTATGTCTCTGTCTCTCTCCATCTGCCTCCCTATGTCTCTCTGTCTCTCTCCATCTGTCTCGCTCCATCTGCCTCTCTATGTCTCTCTGTCTCTCTCCATCTGCCTCCCTATGTCTCTCTGTCTCTCTCCATCTGCCTCCCTATGTCTCTCTGTCTCTATCCATCTGTCTCTCTCCATCTGCCTCCCTATGTCTCTCTGTCTCTCTCCATCTGCCTCCCTATGTCTCTCTGTCTCTATCCATCTGTCTCTCTCCATCTGCCTCCCTATGTCTCTCTGTCTCTCTCCATCTGTCTCCCTATGTCTCTCTGTCTCCATCCATCTGTCTCTCTCCATCTGCCTCCCTATGTCTCTCTGTCTCTCTCCATCTGCCTCCCTATGTCTCTCTGTCTCTATCCATCTGTCTCTCTCCATCTGCCTCCCTATGTCTCTCTGTCTCTCTCCATCTGTCTCTCTCCCTATGTCTCTCTGTCTCTCTCCATCTGTCTCTCTCCATCTGCCTCCCTATGTCTCTCTGTCTCTCTCCATCTGCCTCCCTATGTCTCTGTCTCTCTCCATCTGTCTCTCTCCCTATGTCTCTCTGTCTCTCTCCATCTGTCTCTCTCCATCTGCCTCCCTATGTCTCTCTGTCTCTCTCCATCTGCCTCCCTATGTCTCTCTGTCTCTATCCATCTGCCTCCCTATGTCTCTGTCTCTATCCATCTGCCTCCCTATGTCTCTGTCTCTCTCCATCTGCCTCCCTATGTCTCTCTGTCTCTCTCCATCTGTCTCTCTCCATCTGCCTCCCTATGTCTCTCTGTCTCTCTCCATCTGCCTCCCTATGTCTCTCTGTCTCTCTCCATCTGCCTCCCTATGTCTCTCTGTCTCTATCCATCTGTCTCTCTCCATCTGCCTCCCTATGTCTCTCTGTCTCTCTCCATCTGCCTCCCTATGTCTCTCTGTCTCTATCCATCTGCCTCCCTATGTCTCTGTCTCTATCCATCTGCCTCCCTATGTCTCTGTCTCTCTCCATCTGCCTCCCTATGTCTCTCTGTCTCTCTCCATCTGTCTCTCTCCATCTGCCTCCCTATGTCTCTCTGTCTCTCTCCATCTGCCTCCCTATGTCTCTCTGTCTCTCTCCATCTGCCTCCCTATGTCTCTCTGTCTCTATCCATCTGTCTCTCTCCATCTGCCTCCCTATGTCTCTCTGTCTCTCTCCATCTGCCTCCCTATGTCTCTCTGTCTCTATCCATCTGTCTCTCTCCATCTGCCTCCCTATGTCTCTCTGTCTCTCTCCATCTGTCTCCCTATGTCTCTCTGTCTCTATCCATCTGTCTCTCTCCATCTGCCTCCCTATGTCTCTCTGTCTCTCTCCATCTGCCTCCCTATGTCTCTCTGTCTCTATCCATCTCTCTCTCCATCTGCCTCCCTATGTCTCTCTGTCTCTCTCCATCTGCCTCCCTATGTCTCTGTCTCTCTCCATCTGTCTCTCTCCCTATGTCTCTCTGTCTCTCTCCATCTGTCTCTCTTCATCTGCCTCCCTATGTCTCTCTGTCTCTCTCCATCTGCCTCCCTATGTCTCTGTCTCTCTCCATCTGTCTCTCTCCCTATGTCTCTCTGTCTCTCTCCATCTGTCTCTCTCCATCTGCCTCCCTATGTCTCTCTGTCTCTCTCCATCTGCCTCCCTATGTCTCTGTCTCTCTCCATCTGTCTCTCTCCCTATGTCTCTCTGTCTCTCTCCATCTGCCTCCCTATGTCTCTCTGTCTCTATCCATCTGCCTCCCTATGTCTCTGTCTCTATCCATCTGCCTCCCTATGTCTCTGTCTCTCTCCATCTGCCTCCCTATGTCTCTCTGTCTCTCTCCATCTGTCTCTCTCCATCTGCCTCCCTATGTCTCTCTGTCTCTCTCCATCTGCCTCCCTATGTCTCTCTGTCTCTCTCCATCTGCCTCCCTATGTCTCTCTGTCTCTATCCATCTGTCTCTCTCCATCTGCCTCCCTATGTCTCTCTGTCTCTCTCCATCTGCCTCCCTATGTCTCTCTGTCTCTATCCATCTGTCTCTCTCCATCTGCCTCCCTATGTCTCTCTGTCTCTCTCCATCTGTCTCCCTATGTCTCTCTGTCTCTATCCATCTGTCTCTCTCCATCTGCCTCCCTATGTCTCTCTGTCTCTCTCCATCTGCCTCCCTATGTCTCTCTGTCTCTATCCATCTGTCTCTCTCCATCTGCCTCCCTATGTCTCTCTCTCTCTCCATCTGCCTCCCTATGTCTCTGTCTCTCTCCATCTGTCTCTCTCCCTATGTCTCTCTGTCTCTCTCCATCTGTCTCTCTCCATCTGCCTCCCTATGTCTCTCTGTCTCTCTCCATCTGCCTCCCTATGTCTCTGTCTCTCTCCATCTGTCTCTCTCCCTATGTCTCTCTGTCTCTCTCCATCTGTCTCTCTCCATCTGCCTCCCTATGTATCTCTGTCTCTCTCCATCTGCCTCCCTATGTCTCTCTGTCTCTATCCATCTGCCTCCCTATGTCTCTGTCTCTATCCATCTGCCTCCCTATGTCTCTGTCTCTCTCCATCTGCCTCCCTATGTCTCTCTGTCTCTCTCCATCTGTCTCTCTCCATCTGCCTCCCTATGTCTCTCTGTCTCTCTCCATCTGCCTCCCTATGTCTCTCTGTCTCTATCCATCTGTCTCTCTCCATCTGCCTCCCTATGTCTCTCTGTCTCTCTCCATCTGTCTCCCTATGTCTCTCTGTCTCTATCCATCTGTCTCTCTCCATCTGCCTCCCTATGTCTCTCTGTCTCTCTCCATCTGCCTCCCTATGTCTCTCTGTCTCTATCCATCTCTCTCTCCATCTGCCTCCCTATGTCTCTCTGTCTCTCTCCATCTGCCTCCCTATGTCTCTGTCTCTCTCCATCTGTCTCTCTCCCTATGTCTCTCTGTCTCTCTCCATCTGTCTCTCTTCATCTGCCTCCCTATGTCTCTCTGTCTCTCTCCATCTGCCTCCCTATGTCTCTGTCTCTCTCCATCTGTCTCTCTCCCTATGTCTCTCTGTCTCTCTCCATCTGTCTCTCTCCATCTGCCTCCCTATGTCTCTCTGTCTCTCTCCATCTGCCTCCCTATGTCTCTGTCTCTCTCCATCTGTCTCTCTCCCTATGTCTCTCTGTCTCTCTCCATCTGCCTCCCTATGTCTCTCTGTCTCTATCCATCTGCCTCCCTATGTCTCTGTCTCTATCCATCTGCCTCCCTATGTCTCTGTCTCTCTCCATCTGCCTCCCTATGTCTCTCTGTCTCTCTCCATCTGTCTCTCTCCATCTGCCTCCCTATGTCTCTCTGTCTCTCTCCATCTGCCTCCCTATGTCTCTCTGTCTCTCTCCATCTGCCTCCCTATGTCTCTCTGTCTCTATCCATCTGTCTCTCTCCATCTGCCTCCCTATGTCTCTCTGTCTCTCTCCATCTGCCTCCCTATGTCTCTCTGTCTCTATCCATCTGTCTCTCTCCATCTGCCTCCCTATGTCTCTCTGTCTCTCTCCATCTGTCTCCCTATGTCTCTCTGTCTCTATCCATCTGTCTCTCTCCATCTGCCTCCCTATGTCTCTCTGTCTCTCTCCATCTGCCTCCCTATGTCTCTCTGTCTCTATCCATCTGTCTCTCTCCATCTGCCTCCCTATGTCTCTCTCTCTCTCCATCTGCCTCCCTATGTCTCTGTCTCTCTCCATCTGTCTCTCTCCCTATGTCTCTCTGTCTCTCTCCATCTGTCTCTCTCCATCTGCCTCCCTATGTCTCTCTGTCTCTCTCCATCTGCCTCCCTATGTCTCTGTCTCTCTCCATCTGTCTCTCTCCCTATGTCTCTCTGTCTCTCTCCATCTGTCTCTCTCCATCTGCCTCCCTATGTATCTCTGTCTCTCTCCATCTGCCTCCCTATGTCTCTCTGTCTCTATCCATCTGCCTCCCTATGTCTCTGTCTCTATCCATCTGCCTCCCTATGTCTCTGTCTCTCTCCATCTGCCTCCCTATGTCTCTCTGTCTCTCTCCATCTGTCTCTCTCCATCTGCCTCCCTATGTCTCTCTGTCTCTCTCCATCTGCCTCCCTATGTCTCTTTGTCTCTATCCATCTGTCTCTCTCCATCTGCCTCCCTATGTCTCTCTGTCTCTCTCCATCTGCCTCCCTATGTCTCTCTGTCTCTATCCATCTGTCTCTCTCCATCTGCCTCCCTATGTCTCTCTGTCTCTCTCCATCTGTCTCCCTATGTCTCTCTGTCTCTATCCATCTGTCTCTCTCCATCTGCCTCCCTATGTCTCTCTGTCTCTCTCCATCTGCCTCCCTATGTCTCTCTGTCTCTATCCATCTGTCTCTCTCCATCTGCCTCCCTATGTCTCTCTGTCTCTCTCCATCTGCCTCCCTATGTCTCTGTCTCTCTCCATCTGTCTCTCTCCCTATGTCTCTCTGTCTCTCTCCATCTGTCTCTCTCCATCTGCCTCCCTATGTCTCTCTGTCTCTCTCCATCTGCCTCCCTATGTCTCTGTCTCTCTCCATCTGTCTCTCTCCCTATGTCTCTCTGTCTCTCTCCATCTGTCTCTCTCCATCTAACTCCCTATGTCTCTCTGTCTCTCTCCATCTGCCTCCCTATGTCTCTGTCTCTCTCCATCTGTCTCTCTCCCTATGTCTCTCTGTCTCTCTCCATCTGTCTCTCTCCATCTGCCTCCCTATGTCTCTCTGTCTCTCTCCATCTGTCTCTCTCCATCTGTCTCTCTCCATCTGCCTCCCTATGTCTCTCTGTCTCTCTCCATCTGCCTCCCTATGTCTCTCTGTCTCTCTCCATCTGCCTCCCTATGTCTCTCTGTCTCTCTCCATCTGCCTCCCTATGTCTCTCTGTCTCTCTCCATCTGTCTCACTCCATCTGCCTCCCTATGTCTCTCTGTCTCTCTCCATCTGTCTCACTCCATCTGCCTCCCTATGTCTCTCTGTCTCTCTCCATCTGCCTCCCTATGTCTCTCTGTCTCTATCCATCTGTCTCCCTATGTCTCTCTGTCTCTCTCCATCTGTCTCTCTCCATCTGCCTCCCTATGTCTCTCTGTCTCTCTCCATCTGCCTCCCTATGTCTCTCTGTCTCTATCCATCTGTCTCTCTCCATCTGCCTCCCTATGTCTCTCTGTCTCTCTCCATCTGCCTCCCTATGTCTCTCTCCATCTGCCTCCCTATGTCTCTCTCTCCATCTGTCTCTCTCCATCTGCCTCCCTATGTCTCTGTCTCTCTCCATCTGCCTCCCTATGTCTCTCTCCATCTGCCTCCCTATGTCTCTCTCTCCATCTGTCTCTCTCCATCTGCCTCCCTATGTCTCTCTGTCTCTCTCCATCTGCCTCCCTTTGTCTCTCTGTCTCTATCCATCTGCCTCCCTATGTCTCTGTCTCTATCCATCTGCCTCCCTATGTCTCTGTCTCTCTCCATCTGCCTCCCTATGTCTCTCTGTCTCTCTCCATCTGTCTCTCTCCATCTGCCTCCCTATGTCTCTCTGTCTCTCTCCATCTGCCTCCCTATGCCTCTCTGTCTCTCTCCATCTGCCTCCCTATGTCTCTCTGTCTCTATCCATCTGTCTCTCTCCATCTGCCTCCCTATGTCTCTCTGTCTCTCTCCATCTGCCTCCCTATGTCTCTTTGTCTCTATCCATCTGTCTCTCTCCATCTGCCTCCCTATGTCTCTCTGTCTCTCTCCATCTGTCTCCCTATGTCTCTCTGTCTCTATCCATCTGTCTCTCTCCATCTGCCTCCCTATGTCTCTCTGTCTCTCTCCATCTGCCTCCCTATGTCTCTGTCTCTATCCATCTGTCTCTCTCCATCTGCCTCCCTATGTCTCTCTGTCTCTCTCCATCTGCCTCCCTATGTCTCTGTCTCTCTCCATCTGTCTTTCTCCCTATGTCTCTCTGTCTCTCTCCATCTGTCTCTCTCCATCTTCCTCCCTATGTCTCTCTCCATCTGCCTCCCTATGTCTCTCTGTCTCTCTCCATCTGCCTCCCTATGTCTCTCTGTCTCTCTCCATCTGCCTCCCTATGTCTCTCTGTCTCTCTCCATCTGCCTCCCTATGTCTCTGTCTCTCTCCATCTGCCTCCCTATGTCTCTGTCTCTATCCATCTGCCTCCCTATGTCTCTCTGTTTCTCTCATCTGCCTCCCTATGTCTCTCTGTCTCTATCCATCTGCCTCCCTATGTCTCTCTGTCTCTCTCCATCTGCCTCCCTATGTCTCTCTGTCTCTCTCCATCTGCCTCCCTATGTCTCTCTGTCTCTCTCCATCTGCCTCCCTATGTCTCTCTGTCTCTCTCCATCTGTCTCTCTCCATCTGTCTCTCTCCATCTGCCTCCCTATGTCTCTCTGTCTCTCTCCATCTGCCTCCCTATGTCTCTCTGTCTCTCTCCATCTGCCTCCCTATGTCTCTCTGTCTCTCTCCATCTGTCTCACTCCATCTGCCTCCCTATGTCTCTCTGTCTCTCTCCATCTGTCTCACTCCATCTGCCTCCCTATGTCTCTCTGTCTCTCTCCATCTGCCTCCCTATGTCTCTCTGTCTCTATCCATCTGTCTCCCTATGTCTCTCTGTCTCTCTCCATCTGTCTCTCTCCATCTGCCTCCCTATGTCTCTCTGTCTCTCTCCATCTGCCTCCCTATGTCTCTCTGTCTCTATCCATCTGTCTCTCTCCATCTGCCTCCCTATGTCTCTCTGTCTCTCTCCATCTGCCTCCATATGTCTCTCTCCATCTGCCTCCCTATGTCTCTCTCTCCATCTGTCTCTCTCCATCTGCCTCCCTATGTCTCTCTGTCTCTCTCCATCTGCCTCCCTATGTCTCTCTGTCTCTCTCCATCTGCCTCCCTATGTCTCTCTCCATCTGCCTCCCTATGTCTCTCTCTCCATCTGTCTCTCTCCATCTGCCTCCCTATGTCTCTCTGTCTCTCTCCATCTGCCTCCCTATGTCTCTCTGTCTCTATCCATCTGCCTCCCTATGTCTCTGTCTCTATCCATCTGCCTCCCTATGTCTCTGTCTCTCTCCATCTGCCTCCCTATGTCTCTCTGTCTCTCTCCATCTGTCTCTCTCCATCTGCCTCCCTATGTCTCTCTGTCTCTCTCCATCTGCCTCCCTATGTCTCTCTGTCTCTCTCCATCTGCCTCCCTATGTCTCTCTGTCTCTATCCATCTGTCTCTCTCCATCTGCCTCCCTATGTCTCTCTGTCTCTCTCCATCTGCCTCCCTATGTCTCTCTGTCTCTATCCATCTGTCTCTCTCCATCTGCCTCCCTATGTCTCTCTGTCTCTCTCCATCTGTCTCCCTATGTCTCTCTGTCTCTATCCATCTGTCTCTCTCCATCTGCCTCCCTATGTCTCTCTGTCTCTCTCCATCTGCCTCCCTATGTCTCTCTGTCTCTATCCATCTGTCTCTCTCCATCTGCCTCCCTATGTCTCTCTGTCTCTCTCCATCTGCCTCCCTATGTCTCTGTCTCTCTCCATCTGTCTCTCTCCCTATGTCTCTCTGTCTCTCTCCATCTGTCTCTCTCCATCTGCCTCCCTATGTCTCTCTGTCTCTCTCCATCTGCCTCCCTATGTCTCTGTCTCTCTCCATCTGTCTCTCTCCCTATGTCTCTCTGTCTCTCTCCATCTGTCTCTCTCCATCTGCCTCCCTATGTCTCTCTGTCTCTCTCCGTCTGCCTCCCTATGTCTCTCTGTCTCTATCCATCTGCCTCCCTATGTCTCTGTCTCTATCCATCTGCCTCCCTATGTCTCTGTCTCTCTCCATCTGCCTCCCTATGTCTCTCTGTCTCTCTCCATCTGTCTCTCTCCATCTGCCTCCCTATGTCTCTCTGTCTCTCTCCATCTGCCTCCCTATGTCTCTCTGTCTCTCTCCATCTGCCTCCCTATGTCTCTCTGTCTCTATCCATCTGTCTCTCTCCATCTGCCTCCCTATGTCTCTCTGTCTCTCTCCATCTGCCTCCCTATGTCTCTCTGTCTCTATCCATCTGTCTCTCTCCATCTGCCTCCCTATGTCTCTCTGTCTCTCTCCATCTGTCTCCCTATGTCTCTCTGTCTCTATCCATCTGTCTCTCTCCATCTGCCTCCCTATGTCTCTCTGTCTCTCTCCATCTGCCTCCCTATGTCTCTCTGTCTCTATCCATCTGTCTCTCTCCATCTGCCTCCCTATGTCTCTCTGTCTCTCTCCATCTGCCTCCCTATGTCTCTGTCTCTCTCCATCTGTCTCTCTCCCTATGTCTCTCTGTCTCTCTCCATCTGTCTCTCTCCATCTGCCTCCCTATGTCTCTCTGTCTCTCTCCATCTGCCTCCCTATGTCTCTGTCTCTCTCCATCTGTCTCTCTCCCTATGTCTCTCTGTCTCTCTCCATCTGTCTCTCTCCATCTGCCTCCCTATGTCTCTCTGTCTCTCTCCATCTGCCTCCCTATGTCTCTGTCTCTCTCCATCTGTCTCTCTCCCTATGTCTCTCTGTCTCTCTCCATCTGTCTCTCTCCATCTGCCTCCCTATGTCTCTCTGTCTCTCTCCATCTGTCTCTCTCCATCTGTCTCTCTCCATCTGCCTCCCTATGTCTCTCTGTCTCTCTCCATCTGCCTCCCTATGTCTCTCTGTCTCTCTCCATCTGCCTCCCTATGTCTCTCTGTCTCTCTCCATCTGCCTCCCTATGTCTCTCTGTCTCTCTCCATCTGTCTCACTCCATCTGCCTCCCTATGTCTCTCTGTCTCTCTCCATCTGTCTCACTCCATCTGCCTCCCTATGTCTCTCAGTCTCTGTCCATCTGCCTCCCTATGTCTCTCTGTCTCTATCCATCTGTCTCCCTATGTCTCTCTGTCTCTCTCCATCTGTCTCTCTCCATCTGCCTCCCTATGTCTCTCTGTCTCTCTCCATCTGCCTCCCTATGTCTCTCTGTCTCTATCCATCTGTCTCTCTCCATCTGCCTCCCTATGTCTCTCTGTCTCTCTCCATCTGCCTCCCTATGTCTCTCTCCATCTGCCTCCCTATGTCTCTCTCTCCATCTGTCTCTCTCCATCTGCCTCCCTATGTCTCTCTGTCTCTCTCCATCTGCCTCCCTATGTCTCTCTGTCTCTCTCCATCTGCCTCCCTATGTCTCTCTCCATCTGCCTCCCTATGTCTCTCTCTCCATCTGTCTCTCTCCATCTGCCTCCCTATGTCTCTCTGTCTCTCTCCATCTGCCTCCCTATGTCTCTCTGTCTCTCTCCATCTGCCTCCCTATGTCTCTCTGTCTCTCTCCATCTGCCTCCCTATGTCTCTCTGTCTCTCTCCATCTGTCTCACTCCATCTGCCTCCCTATGTCTCTCTGTCTCTCTCCATCTGTCTCACTCCATCTGCCTCCCTATGTCTCTCTGTCTCTCTCCATCTGCCTCCCTATGTCTCTCTGTCTCTATCCATCTGTCTCCCTATGTCTCTCTGTCTCTCTCCATCTGTCTCTCTCCATCTGCCTCCCTATGTCTCTCTGTCTCTCTCCATCTGCCTCCCTATGTCTCTCTGTCTCTATCCATCTGTCTCTCTCCATCTGCCTCCCTATGTCTCTCTGTCTCTCTCCATCTGCCTCCATATGTCTCTCTCCATCTGCCTCCCTATGTCTCTCTCTCCATCTGTCTCTCTCCATCTGCCTCCCTATGTCTCTCTGTCTCTCTCCATCTGCCTCCCTATGTCTCTCTGTCTCTCTCCATCTGCCTCCCTATGTCTCTCTCCATCTGCCTCCCTATGTCTCTCTCTCCATCTGTCTCTCTCCATCTGCCTCCCTATGTCTCTCTGTCTCTCTCCATCTGCCTCCCTATGTCTCTCTGTCTCTATCCATCTGCCTCCCTATGTCTCTGTCTCTATCCATCTGCCTCCCTATGTCTCTGTCTCTCTCCATCTGCCTCCCTATGTCTCTCTGTCTCTCTCCATCTGTCTCTCTCCATCTGCCTCCCTATGTCTCTCTGTCTCTCTCCATCTGCCTCCCTATGTCTCTCTGTCTCTCTCCATCTGCCTCCCTATGTCTCTCTGTCTCTATCCATCTGTCTCTCTCCATCTGCCTCCCTATGTCTCTCTGTCTCTCTCCATCTGCCTCCCTATGTCTCTCTGTCTCTATCCATCTGTCTCTCTCCATCTGCCTCCCTATGTCTCTCTGTCTCTCTCCATCTGTCTCCCTATGTCTCTCTGTCTCTATCCATCTGTCTCTCTCCATCTGCCTCCCTATGTCTCTCTGTCTCTCTCCATCTGCCTCCCTATGTCTCTCTGTCTCTATCCATCTGTCTCTCTCCATCTGCCTCCCTATGTCTCTCTGTCTCTCTCCATCTGCCTCCCTATGTCTCTGTCTCTCTCCATCTGTCTCTCTCCCTATGTCTCTCTGTCTCTCTCCATCTGTCTCTCTCCATCTGCCTCCCTATGTCTCTCTGTCTCTCTCCATCTGCCTCCCTATGTCTCTGTCTCTCTCCATCTGTCTCTCTCCCTATGTCTCTCTGTCTCTCTCCATCTGTCTCTCTCCATCTGCCTCCCTATGTCTCTCTGTCTCTCTCCGTCTGCCTCCCTATGTCTCTCTGTCTCTATCCATCTGCCTCCCTATGTCTCTGTCTCTATCCATCTGCCTCCCTATGTCTCTGTCTCTCTCCATCTGCCTCCCTATGTCTCTCTGTCTCTCTCCATCTGTCTCTCTCCATCTGCCTCCCTATGTCTCTCTGTCTCTCTCCATCTGCCTCCCTATGTCTCTCTGTCTCTCTCCATCTGCCTCCCTATGTCTCTCTGTCTCTATCCATCTGTCTCTCTCCATCTGCCTCCCTATGTCTCTCTGTCTCTCTCCATCTGCCTCCCTATGTCTCTCTGTCTCTATCCATCTGTCTCTCTCCATCTGCCTCCCTATGTCTCTCTGTCTCTATCCATCTGCCTCCCTATGTCTCTGTCTCTATCCATCTGCCTCCCTATGTCTCTGTCTCTCTCCATCTGCCTCCCTATGTCTCTCTGTCTCTCTCCATCTGTCTCTCTCCATCTGCCTCCCTATGTCTCTCTGTCTCTCTCCATCTGCCTCCCTATGTCTCTCTGTCTCTCTCCATCTGCCTCCCTATGTCTCTCTGTCTCTATCCATCTGTCTCTCTCCATCTGCCTCCCTATGTCTCTCTGTCTCTCTCCATCTGCCTCCCTATGTCTCTCTGTCTCTATCCATCTGTCTCTCTCCATCTGCCTCCCTATGTCTCTCTGTCTCTCTCCATCTGTCTCCCTATGTCTCTCTGTCTCTATCCATCTGTCTCTCTCCATCTGCCTCCCTATGTCTCTCTGTCTCTCTCCATCTGCCTCCCTATGTCTCTCTGTCTCTATCCATCTGTCTCTCTCCATCTGCCTCCCTATGTCTCTCTGTCTCTCTCCATCTGCCTCCCTATGTCTCTGTCTCTCTCCATCTGTCTCTCTCCCTATGTCTCTCTGTCTCTCTCCATCTGTCTCTCTCCATCTGCCTCCCTATGTCTCTCTGTCTCTCTCCATCTGCCTCCCTATGTCTCTGTCTCTCTCCATCTGTCTCTCTCCCTATGTCTCTCTGTCTCTCTCCATCTGTCTCTCTCCATCTGCCTCCCTATGTCTCTCTGTCTCTCTCCATCTGCCTCCCTATGTCTCTGTCTCTCTCCATCTGTCTCTCTCCCTATGTCTCTCTGTCTCTCTCCATCTGTCTCTCTCCATCTGCCTCCCTATGTCTCTCTGTCTCTCTCCATCTGTCTCTCTCCATCTGTCTCTCTCCATCTGCCTCCCTATGTCTCTCTGTCTCTCTCCATCTGCCTCCCTATGTCTCTCTGTCTCTCTCCATCTGCCTCCCTATGTCTCTCTGTCTCTCTCCATCTGCCTCCCTATGTCTCTCTGTCTCTCTCCATCTGTCTCACTCCATCTGCCTCCCTATGTCTCTCTGTCTCTCTCCATCTGTCTCACTCCATCTGCCTCCCTATGTCTCTCAGTCTCTGTCCATCTGCCTCCCTATGTCTCTCTGTCTCTATCCATCTGTCTCCCTATGTCTCTCTGTCTCTCTCCATCTGTCTCTCTCCATCTGCCTCCCTATGTCTCTCTGTCTCTCTCCATCTGCCTCCCTATGTCTCTCTGTCTCTATCCATCTGTCTCTCTCCATCTGCCTCCCTATGTCTCTCTGTCTCTCTCCATCTGCCTCCCTATGTCTCTCTCCATCTGCCTCCCTATGTCTCTCTCTCCATCTGTCTCTCTCCATCTGCCTCCCTATGTCTCTCTGTCTCTCTCCATCTGCCTCCCTATGTCTCTCTGTCTCTCTCCATCTGCCTCCCTATGTCTCTCTCCATCTGCCTCCCTATGTCTCTCTCTCCATCTGTCTCTCTCCATCTGCCTCCCTATGTCTCTCTGTCTCTCTCCATCTGCCTCCCTATGTCTCTCTGTCTCTCTCCATCTGCCTCCCTATGTCTCTCTGTCTCTCTCCATCTGCCTCCCTATGTCTCTCTGTCTCTCTCCATCTGTCTCACTCCATCTGCCTCCCTATGTCTCTCTGTCTCTCTCCATCTGTCTCACTCCATCTGCCTCCCTATGTCTCTCTGTCTCTCTCCATCTGCCTCCCTATGTCTCTCTGTCTCTATCCATCTGTCTCCCTATGTCTCTCTGTCTCTCTCCATCTGTCTCTCTCCATCTGCCTCCCTATGTCTCTCTGTCTCTCTCCATCTGCCTCCCTATGTCTCTCTGTCTCTATCCATCTGTCTCTCTCCATCTGCCTCCCTATGTCTCTCTGTCTCTCTCCATCTGCCTCCATATGTCTCTCTCCATCTGCCTCCCTATGTCTCTCTCTCCATCTGTCTCTCTCCATCTGCCTCCCTATGTCTCTCTGTCTCTCTCCATCTGCCTCCCTATGTCTCTCTGTCTCTCTCCATCTGCCTCCCTATGTCTCTCTCCATCTGCCTCCCTATGTCTCTCTCTCCATCTGTCTCTCTCCATCTGCCTCCCTATGTCTCTCTGTCTCTCTCCATCTGCCTCCCTATGTCTCTCTGTCTCTATCCATCTGCCTCCCTATGTCTCTGTCTCTATCCATCTGCCTCCCTATGTCTCTGTCTCTCTCCATCTGCCTCCCTATGTCTCTCTGTCTCTCTCCATCTGTCTCTCTCCATCTGCCTCCCTATGTCTCTCTGTCTCTCTCCATCTGCCTCCCTATGTCTCTCTGTCTCTCTCCATCTGCCTCCCTATGTCTCTCTGTCTCTATCCATCTGTCTCTCTCCATCTGCCTCCCTATGTCTCTCTGTCTCTCTCCATCTGCCTCCCTATGTCTCTCTGTCTCTATCCATCTGTCTCTCTCCATCTGCCTCCCTATGTCTCTCTGTCTCTCTCCATCTGTCTCCCTATGTCTCTCTGTCTCTATCCATCTGTCTCTCTCCATCTGCCTCCCTATGTCTCTCTGTCTCTCTCCATCTGCCTCCCTATGTCTCTCTGTCTCTATCCATCTGTCTCTCTCCATCTGCCTCCCTATGTCTCTCTGTCTCTCTCCATCTGCCTCCCTATGTCTCTGTCTCTCTCCATCTGTCTCTCTCCCTATGTCTCTCTGTCTCTCTCCATCTGTCTCTCTCCATCTGCCTCCCTATGTCTCTCTGTCTCTCTCCATCTGCCTCCCTATGTCTCTGTCTCTCTCCATCTGTCTCTCTCCCTATGTCTCTCTGTCTCTCTCCATCTGTCTCTCTCCATCTGCCTCCCTATGTCTCTCTGTCTCTCTCCGTCTGCCTCCCTATGTCTCTCTGTCTCTATCCATCTGCCTCCCTATGTCTCTGTCTCTATCCATCTGCCTCCCTATGTCTCTGTCTCTCTCCATCTGCCTCCCTATGTCTCTCTGTCTCTCTCCATCTGTCTCTCTCCATCTGCCTCCCTATGTCTCTCTGTCTCTCTCCATCTGCCTCCCTATGTCTCTCTGTCTCTCTCCATCTGCCTCCCTATGTCTCTCTGTCTCTATCCATCTGTCTCTCTCCATCTGCCTCCCTATGTCTCTCTGTCTCTCTCCATCTGCCTCCCTATGTCTCTCTGTCTCTATCCATCTGTCTCTCTCCATCTGCCTCCCTATGTCTCTCTGTCTCTCTCCATCTGTCTCCCTATGTCTCTCTGTCTCTATCCATCTGTCTCTCTCCATCTGCCTCCCTATGTCTCTCTGTCTCTCTCCATCTGCCTCCCTATGTCTCTCTGTCTCTATCCATCTGTCTCTCTCCATCTGCCTCCCTATGTCTCTCTGTCTCTCTCCATCTGCCTCCCTATGTCTCTGTCTCTCTCCATCTGTCTCTCTCCCTATGTCTCTCTGTCTCTCTCCATCTGTCTCTCTCCATCTGCCTCCCTATGTCTCTCTGTCTCTCTCCATCTGCCTCCCTATGTCTCTGTCTCTCTCCATCTGTCTCTCTCCCTATGTCTCTCTGTCTCTCTCCATCTGTCTCTCTCCATCTGCCTCCCTATGTCTCTCTGTCTCTCTCCATCTGCCTCCCTATGTCTCTGTCTCTCTCCATCTGTCTCTCTCCCTATGTCTCTCTGTCTCTCTCCATCTGTCTCTCTCCATCTGCCTCCCTATGTCTCTCTGTCTCTCTCCATCTGTCTCTCTCCATCTGTCTCTCTCCATCTGCCTCCCTATGTCTCTCTGTCTCTCTCCATCTGCCTCCCTATGTCTCTCTGTCTCTCTCCATCTGCCTCCCTATGTCTCTCTGTCTCTCTCCATCTGCCTCCCTATGTCTCTCTGTCTCTCTCCATCTGTCTCACTCCATCTGCCTCCCTATGTCTCTCTGTCTCTCTCCATCTGTCTCACTCCATCTGCCTCCCTATGTCTCTCTGTCTCTGTCCATCTGCCTCCCTATGTCTCTCTGTCTCTATCCATCTGTCTCCCTATGTCTCTCTGTCTCTCTCCATCTGTCTCTCTCCATCTGCCTCCCTATGTCTCTCTGTCTCTCTCCATCTGCCTCCCTATGTCTCTCTGTCTCTATCCATCTGTCTCTCTCCATCTGCCTCCCTATGTCTCTCTGTCTCTCTCCATCTGCCTCCCTATGTCTCTCTCCATCTGCCTCCCTATGTCTCTCTCTCCATCTGTCTCTCTCCATCTGCCTCCCTATGTCTCTCTGTCTCTCTCCATCTGCCTCCCTATGTCTCTCTGTCTCTCTCCATCTGCCTCCCTATGTCTCTCTCCATCTGCCTCCCTATGTCTCTCTCTCCATCTGTCTCTCTCCATCTGCCTCCCTATGTCTCTCTGTCTCTCTCCATCTGCCTCCCTATGTCTCTCTGTCTCTATCCATCTGCCTCCCTATGTCTCTGTCTCTATCCATCTGCCTCCCTATGTCTCTGTCTCTCTCCATCTGCCTCCCTATGTCTCTCTGTCTCTCTCCATCTGTCTCTCTCCATCTGCCTCCCTATGTCTCTCTGTCTCTCTCCATCTGCCTCCCTATGTCTCTCTGTCTCTCTCCATCTGCCTCCCTATGTCTCTCTGTCTCTATCCATCTGTCTCTCTCCATCTGCCTCCCTATGTCTCTCTGTCTCTCTCCATCTGCCTCCCTATGTCTCTCTGTCCCTATCCATCTGTCTCTCTCCATCTGCCTCCCTATGTCTCTCTGTCTCTCTCATCTGTCTCCCTATGTCTCTCTGTCTCTATCCATCTGTCTCTCTCCATCTGCCTCCCTATGTCTCTCTGTCTCTCTCCATCTGCCTCCCTATGTCTCTCTGTCTCTATCCATCTGTCTCTCTCCATATGCCTCCCTATGTCTCTCTGTCTCTCTCCATCTGCCTCCCTATGTCTCTGTCTCTCTCCATCTGTCTTTCTCCCTATGTCTCTCTGTCTCTCTCCATCTGTCTCTCTCCATCTTCCTCCCTATGTCTCTCTCCATCTGCCTCCCTATGTCTCTCTGTCTCTCTCCATCTGCCTCCCTATGTCTCTCTGTCTCTCTCCATCTGCCTCCCTATGTCTCTCTGTCTCTCTCCATCTGCCTCCCTATGTCTCTGTCTCTCTCCATCTGCCTCCCTATGTCTCTGTCTCTATCCATCTGCCTCCCTATGTCTCTCTGTTTCTCTCCATCTGCCTCCCTATGTCTCTCTGTCTCTATCCATCTGCCTCCCTATGTCTCTCTGTCTCTCTCCATCTGCCTCCCTATGTCTCTCTGTCTCTCTCCATCTGCCTCCCTATGTCTCTCTGTCTCTCTCCATCTGCCTCCCTATGTCTCTCTGTCTCTCTCCATCTGTCTCTCTCCATCTGTCTCTCTCCATATGCCTCCCTATGTCTCTCTGTCTCTCTCCATCTGCCTCCCTATGTCTCTCTGTCTCTCTCCATCTGCCTCCCTATGTCTCTCTGTTTCTCTCCATCTGCCTCCCTATGTCTCTCTGTCTCTATCCATCTGCCTCCCTATGTCTCTCTGTCTCTCTCCATCTGCCTCCCTATGTCTCTCTGTCTCTCTCCATCTGCCTCCCTATGTCTCTCTGTCTCTCTCCATCTGCCTCCCTATGTCTCTCTGTCTCTCTCCATCTGTCTCTCTCCATCTGTCTCTCTCCATCTGCCTCCCTATGTCTCTCTGTCTCTCTCCATCTGCCTCCCTATGTCTCTCTGTCTCTCTCCATCTGCCTCCCTATGTCTCTCTGTCTCTCTCCATCTGCCTCCCTATGTCTCTCTGTCTCTCTCCATCTGCCTCCCTATGTCTCTCTGTCTCTCTCCATCTGTCTCACTCCATCTGCCTCCCTATGTCTCTCTGTCTCTCTCCATCTGTCTCACTCCATCTGCCTCCCTATGTCTCTCTGTCTCTCTCCATCTGCCTCCCTATGTCTCTCTGTCTCTCTCCATCTGTCTCACTCCATCTGCCTCCCTATGTCTCTCTGTCTCTCTCCATCTGTCTCACTCCATCTGCCTCCCTATGTCTCTCTGTCTCTGTCCATCTGCCTCCCTATGTCTCTCTGTCTCTCTCCATCTGCCTCCCTATGTCTCTCTGTCTCTATCCATCTGTCTCTCTCCATCTGCCTCCCTATGTCTAACTGTCTCTCGCCATCTGCCTCCCTATGTCTCTCTCCATCTGCCTCCCTATGTCTCTCTCTCCATCTGTCTCTCTCCATCTGCCTCCCTATGTCTCTCTGTCTCTCTCCATCTGCCTCCCTATGTCTCTCTGTCTCTCTCCATCTGCCTCCCTATGTCTCTCTCCATCTGCCTCCCTATGTCTCTCTCTCCATCTGTCTCTCTCCATCTGCCTCCCTATGTCTCTCTGTCTCTCTCCATCTGCCTCCCTATGTCTCTCTGTCTCTATCCATCTGCCTCCCTATGTCTCTGTCTCTATCCATCTGCCTCCCTATGTCTCTGTCTCTCTCCATCTACCTCCCTATGTCTCTCTGTCTCTCTCCATCTGTCTCTCTCCATCTGCCTCCCTATGTCTCTCTGTCTCTCTCCATCTGCCTCCCTATGTCTCTCTGTCTCTCTCCATCTGCCTCCCTATGTCTCTCTGTCTCTATCCATCTGTCTCTCTCCATCTGCCTCCCTATGTCTCTCTGTCTCTCTCCATCTGCCTCCCTATGTCTCTCTGTCTCTATCCATCTGTGTCTCTCCATCTGCCTCCCTATGTCTCTCTGTCTCTCTCCATCTGTCTCCCTATGTCTCTCTGTCTCTATCCATCTGTCTCTCTCCATCTGCCTCCCTATGTCTCTCTGTCTCTCTCCATCTGCCTCCCTATGTCTCTCTGTCTCTATCCATCTGTCTCTCTCCATCTGCCTCCCTATGTCTCTCTGTCTCTCTCCATCTGCCTCCCTATGTCTCTCTGTCTCTATCCATCTGTCTCTCTCCATCTGCCTCCCTATGTCTCTCTGTCTCTCTCCATCTGTCTCCCTATGTCTCTCTGTCTCTATCCATCTGTCTCTCTCCATCTGCCTCCCTATGTCTCTCTGTCTCTCTCAATCTGCCTCCCTATGTCTCTCTGTCTCTATCCATCTGTCTCTCTCCATCTGCCTCCCTATGTCTCTCTGTCTCTCTCCATCTGTCTCCCTATGTCTCTCTGTCTCTATCCATCTGTCTCTCTCCATCTGCCTCCCTATGTCTCTCTGTCTCTCTCCATCTGCCTCCCTATGTCTCTCTGTCTCTATCCATCTGTCTCTCTCCATCTGCCTCCCTATGTCTCTCTGTCTCTCTCCATCTGCCTCCCTATGTCTCTGTCTCTCTCCATCTGTCTCTCTCCCTATGTCTCTCTGTCTCTCTCCATCTGTCTCTCTCCATCTGCCTCCCTATGTCTCTCTGTCTCTCTCCATCTGCCTCCCCCCTATGTCTCTGTCCTCTCTCCATCTGTCTCTCTCCCTATGTCTCTCTGTCTCTCTCCATCTGTCTCTCTCCATCTGCCTCCCTATGTCTCTCTGTCTCTCTCCATCTGTCTCTCTCCATCTGTCTCTCTCCATCTGCCTCCCTATGTCTCTCTGTCTCTCTCCATCTGCCTCCCTATGTCTCTCTGTCTCTCTCCATCTGCCTCCCTATGTCTCTCTGTCTCTCTCCATCTGCCTCCCTATGTCTCTCTGTCTCTCTCCATCTGTCTCACTCCATCTGCCTCCCTATGTCTCTCTGTCTCTCTCCATCTGTCTCACTCCATCTGCTCCCTATGTCTCTCTGTCTCTCTCCATCTGCCTCCCTATGTCTCTCTGTCTCTATCCATCTGTCTCCCTATGTCTCTCTGTCTCATCTCTCTCATCTGCCTCCCTATGTCTCTCTGTCTCTCTCCATCTGCCTCCCTATGTCTCTCTGTCTCTATCCATCTGTCTCTCTCCATCTGCCTCCCTATGTCTCTCTGTCTCTCTCCATCTGCCTCCCTATGTCTCTCTCCATCTGCCTCCCTATGTCTCTCTCTCCATCTGTCTCTCTCCATCTGCCTCCCTATGTCTCTCTGTCTCTCTCCATCTGCCTCCCCTATGTCTCTCTCCCTGCCTCCCTATCTCTTCTCTCTCCATCTGCCTCCCTATGTCTCTCCTCCTCTCTCATCTGCCTCCCTATGTCTCTCGTCTCTATCCATCTGCCACCCTATGTCTCTGCTCATCCATCTGCCTCCCTATGTCTCTCTGTCTCTCTCCATCTGCCTCCCTATGTCTCTCTGTCTCTCTCCATCTGCCTCCCTATGTCTCTCTGTCTCTCTCCATCTGTCTTCTCCATCTGTCTCTCCCTGTCTCTCATCTGTCTCCTCTCCATCTGCCTCCCTATGTCTCTCTGTCTCTCTCCATCTGCCTCCCTATGTCTCTGTCTCTCTCCATCTGCCTCCCTATGTCTCTCTGTCTCTCTCCATCTGCCTCCCTATGTCTCTCTGTCTCTATCCATCTGTCTCTCTCCATCTGCCTCCTATGTCTCTCTGTCTCTCTCCATCTGTCTCTCTCCATCTGCCTCCCTATGTCTCTCTGTCTCTCTCCATCTGCTCTCCCTATGTCTCTCTGTCTCTATCCATCTGTCTCTCTCCATCTGCCTCCCCTATGTCTCTCTGTCTCTCTCCATCTGCCTCCCTATTCTCTCTGTCTCTATCCATCTGTCTCTCTCCATCTGCCTCCCTATGTCTCTCTGTCTCTCTCCATCTGCCTCCCTATGTCTCTCTCCATCTGCCTCCCTATGTCTCTCCTGTCTCTCTCCATCTGCCTCCCTATGTCTCTCTGTCTCTCTCCATCTGCCTCCCTATGTCCTCTCTCCATCTGCCTCCCTATGTCTCTCTCTCCATCTGTCTCTCTCCATCTGCCTCCCTATGTCTCTCTGTCTCTCTCCATCTGCCTCCCTATGTCTCTCTGTCTCTATCCATCTGCCTCTCTATCCATCTGCCTCCCTATGTCTCTGTCTCTATCCATCTGCCTCCCTATGTCTCTGTCTCTCTCCATCTGCCTCCCTATGTCTCTCTGTCTCTCTCCATCTGCCTCCCTATGTCTCTCTGTCTCTCTCCATCTGTCTCTCTCCATCTGCCTCCCTATGTCACTCTGTCTCTCTCCATCTGCCTCCCTATGTCTCTCTGTCTCTCTCCATCTGCCTCCCTATGTCTCTCTGTCTCTATCCATCTGTCTCTCTCCATCTGCCTCCCTATGTCTCTCTGTCTCTCTCCATCTGTCTCTCTCCATCTGCCTCCCTATGTCTCTCTGTCTCTCTCCATCTGTCTCCCTATGTCTCTCTGTCTCTATCCATCTGTCTCTCTCCATCTGCCTCCCTATGTCTCTCTGTCTCTCTCCATCTGCCTCCCTATGTCTCTCTGTCTCTATCCATCTGTTTCTCTCCATCTGCCTCCCTATGTCTCTCTGTCTCTCTCCATCTGCCTCCCTATGTCTCTCTGTCTCTATCCATCTGCCTCCCTATGTCTCTGTCTCTATCCATCTGCCTCCCTATGTCTCTGTCTCTCTCCATCTGCCTCCCTATGTCTCTCTGTCTCTCTCCATCTGTCTCTCTCCATCTGCCTCCCTATGTCTCTCTGTCTCTCTCCATCTGCCTCCCTATGTCTCTCTGTCTCTCTCCATCTGCCTCCCTATGTCTCTCTGTCTCTATCCATCTGTCTCTCTCCATCTGCCTCCCTATGTCTCTCTGTCTCTCTCCATCTGCCTCCCTATGTCTCTCTGTCTCTATCCATCTGTCTCTCTCCATCTGCCTCCCTATGTCTCTCTGTCTCTCTCATCTGTCTCCCTATGTCTCTCTGTCTCTATCCATCTGTCTCTCTCCATCTGCCTCCCTATGTCTCTCTGTCTCTCTCCATCTGCCTCCCTATGTCTCTCTGTCTCTATCCATCTGTCTCTCTCCATCTGCCTCCCTATGTCTCTCTGTCTCTCTCCATCTGCCTCCCTATGTCTCTGTCTCTCTCCATCTGTCTTTCTCCCTATGTCTCTCTGTCTCTCTCCATCTGTCTCTCTCCATCTGCCTCCCTATGTCTCTCTCCATCTGCCTCCCTATGTCTCTCTGTCTCTCTCCATCTGCCTCCCTATGTCTCTCTGTCTCTCTCCATCTGCCTCCCTATGTCTCTCTGTCTCTCTCCATCTGCCTCCCTATGTCTCTGTCTCTCTCCATCTGCCTCCCTATGTCTCTGTCTCTATCCATCTGCCTCCCTATGTCTCTCTGTTTCTCTCCATCTGCCTCCCTATGTCTCTCTGTCTCTATCCATCTGCCTCCCTATGTCTCTCTGTCTCTCTCCATCTGCCTCCCTATGTCTCTCTGTCTCTCTCCATCTGCCTCCCTATGTCTCTCTGTCTCTCTCCATCTGCCTCCCTATGTCTCTCTGTCTCTCTCCATCTGTCTCTCTCCATCTGTCTCTCTCCATCTGCCTCCCTATGTCTCTCTGTCTCTCTCCATCTGCCTCCCTATGTCTCTCTGTCTCTCTCCATCTGCCTCCCTATGTCTCTCTGTTTCTCTCCATCTGCCTCCCTATGTCTCTCTGTCTCTATCCATCTGCCTCCCTATGTCTCTCTGTCTCTCTCCATCTGCCTCCCTATGTCTCTCTGTCTCTCTCCATCTGCCTCCCTATGTCTCTCTGTCTCTCTCCATCTGCCTCCCTATGTCTCTCTGTCTCTCTCCATCTGTCTCTCTCCATCTGTCTCTCTCCATCTGCCTCCCTATGTCTCTCTGTCTCTCTCCATCTGCCTCCCTATGTCTCTCTGTCTCTCTCCATCTGCCTCCCTATGTCTCTCTGTCTCTCTCCATCTGCCTCCCTATGTCTCTCTGTCTCTCTCCATCTGTCTCACTCCATCTGCCTCCCTATGTCTCTCTGTCTCTCTCCATCTGTCTCACTCCATCTGCCTCCCTATGTCTCTCTGTCCATCTGCCTCCCTATGTCTCTCTGTCTCTATCCATCTGTCTCCCTATGTCTCTCTGTCTCTCTCCATCTGCCTCCCTATGTCTCTCTGTCTCTCTCCATCTGCCTCCCTATGTCTCTCTGTCTCTATCCATCTGTCTCTCTCCATCTGCCTCCCTATGTCTCTCTGTCTCTCTCCATCTGCCTCCCTATGTCTCTCTCCATCTGCCTCCCTATGTCTCTCTCTCCATCTGTCTCTCTCCATCTGCCTCCCTATGTCTCTCCGTCTCTCTCCATCTGCCTCCCTATGTCTCTCTGTCTCTCTCCATCTGCCTCCCTATGTCTCTCTCCATCTGCCTCCCTATGTCTCTCTCTCCATCTGTCTCTCTCCATCTGCCTCCCTATGTCTCTCTGTCTCTCTCCATCTGCCTCCCTATGTCTCTCTGTCTCTATCCATCTGCCTCCCTATGTCTCTGTCTCTATCCATCTGCCTCCCTATGTCTCTGTCTCTCTCCATCTGCCTCCCTATGTCTCTCTGTCTCTCTCCATCTGTCTCTCTCCATCTGCCTCCCTATGTCTCTCTGTCTCTCTCCATCTGCCTCCCTATGTCTCTCTGTCTCTCTCCATCTGCCTCCCTATGTCTCTGTCTCTATCCATCTGCCTCCCTATGTCTCTGTCTCTATCCATCTGCCTCCCTATGTCTCTGTCTCTCTCCATCTGCCTCCCTATGTCTCTCTGTCTCTATCCATCTGTCTCTCTCCATCTGCCTCCCTATGTCTCTCTGTCTCTCTCCATCTGCCTCCCTATGTCTCTCTGTCTCTATCCATCTGTGTCTCTCCATCTGCCTCCCTATGTCTCTCTGTCTCTCTCCATCTGTCTCCCTATGTCTCTCTGTCTCTATCCATCTGTCTCTCTCCATCTGCCTCCCTATGTCTCTCTGTCTCTCTCCATCTGCCTCCCTATGTCTCTCTGTCTCTATCCATCTGTCTCTCTCCATCTGCCTCCCTATGTCTCTCTGTCTCTCTCCATCTGCCTCCCTATGTCTCTCTGTCTCTATCCATCTGTCTCTCTCCATCTGCCTCCCTATGTCTCTCTGTCTCTCTCCATCTGTCTCCCTATGTCTCTCTGTCTCTATCCATCTGTCTCTCTCCATCTGCCTCCCTATGTCTCTCTGTCTCTCTCCATCTGCCTCCCTATGTCTCTCTGTCTCTATCCATCTGTCTCTCTCCATCTGCCTCCCTATGTCTCTCTGTCTCTCTCCATCTGTCTCCCTATGTCTCTCTGTCTCTATCCATCTGTCTCTCTCCATCTGCCTCCCTATGTCTCTCTGTCTCTCTCCATCTGCCTCCCTATGTCTCTCTGTCTCTATCCATCTGTCTCTCTCCATCTGCCTCCCTATGTCTCTCTGTCTCTCTCCATCTGCCTCCCTATGTCTCTGTCTCTCTCCATCTGTCTCTCTCCCTATGTCTCTCTGTCTCTCTCCATCTGTCTCTCTCCATCTGCCTCCCTATGTCTCTCTGTCTCTCTCCATCTGTCTCTCTCCATCTGTCTCTCTCCATCTGCCTCCCTATGTCTCTCTGTCTCTCTCCATCTGTCTCTCTCCATCTGCCTCCCTATGTCTCTCTGTCTCTCTCCATCTGTCTCTCTCCATCTGTCTCTCTCCATCTGCCTCCCTATGTCTCTCTGTCTCTCTCCATCTGCCTCCCTATGTCTCTCTGTCTCTCTCCATCTGCCTCCCTATGTCTCTCTGTCTCTCTCCATCTGTCTCACTCCATCTGCCTCCCTATGTCTCTCTGTCTCTCTCCATCTGTCTCACTCCATCTGCCTCCCTATGTCTCTCTGTCTCTCTCCATCTGCCTACCTATGTCTCTCTGTCTCTATCCATCTGTCTCCCTATGTCTCTCTGTCTCTCTCCATCTGTCTCCCTATGTCTCTCTGTCTCTCTCCATCTGCCTCCCTATGTCTCTCTGTCTCTATCCATCTGTCTCTCTCCATCTGCCTCCCTATGTCTCTCTGTCTCTCTCCATCTGCCTCCCTATGTCTCTCTCCATCTGCCTCCCTATGTCTCTCTCTCCATCTGTCTCTCTCCATCTGCCTCCCTATGTCTCTCTGTCTCTCTCCATCTGCCTCCCTATGTCTCTCTCCATCTGCCTCCCTATGTCTCTCTCTCCATCTGTCTCTCTCCATCTGCCTCCCTATGTCTCTCTGTCTCTCTCCATCTGCCTCCCTATATCTCTCTGTCTCTATCCATCTGCCTCCCTATGTCTCTGTCTCTATCCATCTGCCTCCCTATGTCTCTGTCTCTCTCCATCTGCCTCCCTATGTCTCTCTGTCTCTCTCCATCTGCCTCCCTATGTCTCTCTGTCTCTCTCCATCTGTCTCTCTCCATCTGCCTCCCTATGTCACTCTGTCTCTCTCCATCTGCCTCCCTATGTCTCTCTGTCTCTCTCCATCTGCCTCCCTATGTCTCTCTGTCTCTATCCATCTGTCTCTCTCCATCTGCCTCCCTATGTCTCTCTGTCTCTCTCCATCTGTCTCTCTCCATCTGCCTCCCTATGTCTCTCTGTCTCTCTCCATCTGTCTCCCTATGTCTCTCTGTCTCTATCCATCTGTCTCTCTCCATCTGCCTCCCTATGTCTCTCTGTCTCTCTCCGTCTGCCTCCCTATGTCTCTCTGTCTCTATCCATCTGTCTCTCTCCATCTGCCTCCCTATGTCTCTCTGTCTCTCTCCGTCTGCCTCCCTATGTCTCTGTCTCTCTCCATCTGTCTCTCTCCCTATGTCTCTCTGTCTCTCTCCATCTGTCTCTCTCCATCTGCCTCCCTATGTCTCTCTGTCTCTCTCCATCTGCCTCCCTATGTCTCTCTGTCTCTATCCATCTGTCTCTCTCCATCTGCCTCCCTATGTCTCTCTGTCTCTCTCCATCTGTCTCTCTCCATCTGCCTCCCTATGTCTCTCTGTCTCTCTCCATCTGTCTCCCTATGTCTCTCTGTCTCTATCCATCTGTCTCTCTCCATCTGCCTCCCTATGTCTCTCTGTCTCTCTCCATCTGCCTCCCTATGTCTCTCTGTCTCTATCCATCTGTCTCTCTCCATCTGCCTCCCTATGTCTCTCTGTCTCTCTCCATCTGTCTCCCTATGTCTCTCTGTCTCTATCCATCTGTCTCTCTCCATCTGCCTCCCTATGTCTCTCTGTCTCTCTCCATCTGCCTCCCTATGTCTCTCTGTCTCTATCCATCTGTCTCTCTCCATCTGCCTCCCTATGTCTCTCTGTCTCTCTCCATCTGCCTCCCTATGTCTCTGTCTCTCTCCATCTGTCTCTCTCCCTATGTCTCTCTGTCTCTCTCCATCTGTCTCTCTCCATCTGCCTCCCTATGTCTCTCTGTCTCTCTCCATCTGCCTCCCTATGTCTCTGTCTCTCTCCATCTGTCTCTCTCCCTATGTCTCTCTGTCTCTCTCCATCTGTCTCTCTCCATCTGCCTCCCTATGTCTCTCTGTCTCTCTCCATCTGCCTCCCTATGTCTCTGTCTCTCTCCATCTGTCTCTCTCCCTATGTCTCTCTGTCTCTCTCCATCTGTCTCTCTCCATCTGCCTCCCTATGTCTCTCTGTCTCTCTCCATCTGTCTCTCTCCATCTGTCTCTCTCCATCTGCCTCCCTATGTCTCTCTGTCTCTCTCCATCTGCCTCCCTATGTCTCTCTGTCTCTCTCCATCTGCCTCCCTATGTCTCTCTGTCTCTCTCCATCTGCCTCCCTATGTCTCTCTGTCTCTCTCCATCTGTCTCACTCCATCTGCCTCCCTATGTCTCTCTCTCTCTCCATCTGTCTCACTCCATCTGCCTCCCTATGTCTCTCTGTCTCTCTCCATCTGCCTCCCTATGTCTCTCTGTCTCTATCCATCTGTCTCCCTATGTCTCTCTGTCTCTCTCCATCTGTCTCTCTCCATCTGCCTCCCTATGTCTCTCTGTCTCTCTCCATCTGCCTCCCTATGTCTCTCTGTCTCTATCCATCTGTCTCTCTCCATCTGCCTCCCTATGTCTCTCTGTCTCTCTCCATCTGCCTCCGTATGTCTCTCTCCATCTGCCTCCCTATTTCTCTCTCTCCATCTGTCTCTCTCCATCTGCCTCCCTATGTCTCTCTGTCTCTCTCCATCTGCCTCCCTATGTCTCTCTCCATCTGCCTCCCTATGTCTCTCTCTCCATCTGTCTCTCTCCATCTGCCTCCCTATGTCTCTCTGTCTCTCTCCATCTGCCTCCCTATATCTCTCTGTCTCTATCCATCTGCCTCCCTATGTCTCTGTCTCTATCCATCTGCCTCCCTATGTCTCTGTCTCTCTCCATCTGCCTCCCTATGTCTCTCTGTCTCTCTCCATCTGCCTCCCTATGTCTCTCTGTCTCTCTCCATCTGTCTCTCTCCATCTGCCTCCCTATGTCACTCTGTCTCTCTCCATCTGCCTCCCTATGTCTCTCTGTCTCTCTCCATCTGCCTCCCTATGTCTCTCTGTCTCTATCCATCTGTCTCTCTCCATCTGCCTCCCTATGTCTCTCTGTCTCTCTCCATCTGTCTCTCTCCATCTGCCTCCCTATGTCTCTCTGTCTCTCTCCATCTGTCTCCCTATGTCTCTCTGTCTCTATCCATCTGTCTCTCTCCATCTGCCTCCCTATGTCTCTCTGTCTCTCTCCATCTGCCTCCCTATGTCTCTCTGTCTCTATCCATCTGTCTCTCTCCATCTGCCTCCCTATGTCTCTCTGTCTCTCTCCATCTGCCTCCCTATGTCTCTGTCTCTCTCCATCTGTCTCTCTCCCTATGTCTCTCTGTCTCTCTCCATCTGTCTCTCTCCATCTGCCTCCCTATGTCTCTCTGTCTCTATCCATCTGTCTCTCTCCATCTGCCTCCCTATGTCTCTCTGTCTCTCTCCATCTGTCTCTCTCCATCTGCCTCCCTATGTCTCTCTGTCTCTCTCCATCTGTCTCCCTATGTCTCTCTGTCTCTATCCATCTGTCTCTCTCCATCTGCCTCCCTATGTCTCTCTGTCTCTCTCCATCTGCCTCCCTATGTCTCTCTGTCTCTATCCATCTGTCTCTCTCCATCTGCCTCCCTATGTCTCTCTGTCTCTCTCCATCTGCCTCCCTATGTCTCTGTCTCTCTCCATCTGTCTCTCTCCCTATGTCTCTCTGTCTCTCTCCATCTGTCTCTCTCCATCTGCCTCCCTATGTCTCTCTGTCTCTCTCCATCTGCCTCCCTATGTCTCTGTCTCTCTCCATCTGTCTCTCTCCCTATGTCTCTCTGTCTCTCTCCATCTGTCTCTCTCCATCTGCCTCCCTATGTCTCTCTGTCTCTCTCCATCTGCCTCCCTATGTCTCTGTCTCTCTCCATCTGTCTCTCTCCCTATGTCTCTCTGTCTCTCTCCATCTGTCTCTCTCCATCTGCCTCCCTATGTCTCTCTGTCTCTCTCCATCTGCCTCCCTATGTCTCTGTCTCTCTCCATCTGTCTCTCTCCCTATGTCTCTCTGTCTCTCTCCATCTGTCTCTCTCCATCTGCCTCCCTATGTCTCTCTGTCTCTCTCCATCTGTCTCTCTCCATCTGTCTCTCTCCATCTGCCTCCCTATGTCTCTCTGTCTCTCTCCATCTGCCTCCCTATGTCTCTCTGTCTCTCTCCATCTGTCTCCCTATGTCTCTCTGTCTCTCTCCATCTGTCTCTCTCCATCTGCCTCCCTATGTCTCTCTGTCTCTCTCCATCTGCCTCCCTATGTCTCTCTGTCTCTATCCATCTGTCTCTCTCCATCTGCCTCCCTATGTCTCTCTGTCTCTCTCCATCTGCCTCCCTATGTCTCTCTCCATCTGCCTCCCTATGTCTCTCTCTCCATCTGTCTCTCTCCATCTGCCTCCCTATGTCTCTCTGTCTCTCTCCATCTGCCTCCCTATGTCTCTCTCCATCTGCCTCCCTATGTCTCTCTCTCCATCTGTCTCTCTCCATCTGCCTCCCTATGTCTCTCTGTCTCTCTCCATCTGCCTCCCTATATCTCTCTGTCTCTATCCATCTGCCTCCCTATGTCTCTGTCTCTATCCATCTGCCTCCCTATGTCTCTGTCTCTCTCCATCTGCCTCCCTATGTCTCTCTGTCTCTTTCCATCTGCCTCCCTATGTCTCTCTGTCTCTCTCCATCTGTCTCTCTCCATCTGCCTCCCTATGTCACTCTGTCTCTCTCCATCTGCCTCCCTATGTCTCTCTGTCTCTCTCCATCTGTCTCTCTCCATCTGCCTCCCTATGTCACTCTGTCTCTCTCCATCTGCCTCCCTATGTCTCTCTGTCTCTCTCCATCTGCCTCCCTATGTCTCTCTGTCTCTATCCATCTGTCTCTCTCCATCTGCCTCCCTATGTCTCTCTGTCTCTCTCCATCTGTCTCTCTCCATCTGCCTCCCTATGTCTCTCTGTCTCTCTCCATCTGTCTCCCTATGTCTCTCTGTCTCTATCCATCTGTCTCTCTCCATCTGCCTCCCTATGTCTCTCTGTCTCTCTCCATCTGCCTCCCTATGTCTCTCTGTCTCTATCCATCTGTCTCTCTCCATCTGCCTCCCTATGTCTCTCTGTCTCTCTCCATCTGCCTCCCTATGTCTCTGTCTCTCTCCATCTGTCTCTCTCCCTATGTCTCTCTGTCTCTCTCCATCTGTCTCTCTCCATCTGCCTCCCTATGTCTCTCTGTCTCTATCCATCTGTCTCTCTCCATCTGCCTCCCTATGTCTCTCTGTCTCTCTCCATCTGTCTCTCTCCATCTGCCTCCCTATGTCTCTCTGTCTCTCTCCATCTGTCTCCCTATGTCTCTCTGTCTCTATCCATCTGTCTCTCTCCATCTGCCTCCCTATGTCTCTCTGTCTCTCTCCATCTGCCTCCCTATGTCTCTCTGTCTCTATCCATCTGTCTCTCTCCATCTGCCTCCCTATGTCTCTCTGTCTCTCTCCATCTGCCTCCCTATGTCTCTGTCTCTCTCCATCTGTCTCTCTCCCTATGTCTCTCTGTCTCTCTCCATCTGTCTCTCTCCATCTGCCTCCCTATGTCTCTCTGTCTCTCTCCATCTGCCTCCCTATGTCTCTGTCTCTCTCCATCTGTCTCTCTCCCTATGTCTCTCTGTCTCTCTCCATCTGTCTCTCTCCATCTGCCTCCCTATGTCTCTCTGTCTCTCTCCATCTGCCTCCCTATGTCTCTGTCTCTCTCCATCTGTCTCTCTCCCTATGTCTCTCTGTCTCTCTCCATCTGTCTCTCTCCATCTGCCTCCCTATGTCTCTCTGTCTCTCTCCATCTGTCTCTCTCCATCTGTCTCTCTCCATCTGCCTCCCTATGTCTCTCTGTCTCTCTCCATCTGCCTCCCTATGTCTCTCTGTCTCTCTCCATCTGTCTCCCTATGTCTCTCTGTCTCTCTCCATCTGTCTCTCTCCATCTGCCTCCCTATGTCTCTCTGTCTCTCTCCATCTGCCTCCCTATGTCTCTCTGTCTCTATCCATCTGTCTCTCTCCATCTGCCTCCCTATGTCTCTCTGTCTCTCTCCATCTGCCTCCCTATGTCTCTCTCCATCTGCCTCCCTATGTCTCTCTCTCCATCTGTCTCTCCTCCATCTGCCTCCCTATGTCTCTCTGTCTCTCTCCATCTGCCTCCCTATGTCTCTCTCCATCTGCCTCCCTATGTCTCTCTCTCCATCTGTCTCTCTCCATCTGCCTCCCTATGTCTCTCTGTCTCTCTCCATCTGCCTCCCTATATCTCTCTGTCTCTATCCATCTGCCTCCCTATGTCTCTGTCTCTATCCATCTGCCTCCCTATGTCTCTGTCTCTCTCCATCTGCCTCCCTATGTCTCTCTGTCTCTCTCCATCTGCCTCCCTATGTCTCTCTGTCTCTCTCCATCTGTCTCTCTCCATCTGCCTCCCTATGTCACTCTGTCTCTCTCCATCTGCCTCCCTATGTCTCTCTGTCTCTCTCCATCTGCCTCCCTATGTCTCTCTGTCTCTATCCATCTGTCTCTCTCCATCTGCCTCCCTATGTCTCTCTGTCTCTCTCCATCTGTCTCTCTCCATCTGCCTCCCTATGTCTCTCTGTCTCTCTCCATCTGTCTCCCTATGTCTCTCTGTCTCTATCCATCTGTCTCTCTCCATCTGCCTCCCTATGTCTCTCTGTCTCTCTCCATCTGCCTCCCTATGTCTCTCTGTCTCTATCCATCTGTCTCTCTCCATCTGCCTCCCTATGTCTCTCTGTCTCTCTCCATCTGCCTCCCTATGTCTCTGTCTCTCTCCATCTGTCTCTCTCCCTATGTCTCTCTGTCTCTCTCCATCTGTCTCTCTCCATCTGCCTCCCTATGTCTCTATGTCTCTCTCCATCTGTCTCACTCCATCTGCCTCCCTATGTCACTCTGTCTCTCTCCATCTGCCTCCCTATGTCTCTCTGTCTCTCTCCATCTGCCTCCCTATGTCTCTCTGTCTCTATCCATCTGTCTCTCTCCATCTGCCTCCCTATGTCTCTCTGTCTCTCTCCATCTGTCTCTCTCCATCTGCCTCCCTATGTCTCTCTGTCTCTCTCCATCTGTCTCCCTATGTCTCTCTGTCTCTATCCATCTGTCTCTCTCCATCTGCCTCCCTATGTCTCTCTGTCTCTCTCCATCTGCCTCCCTATGTCTCTCTGTCTCTATCCATCTGTCTCTCTCCATCTGCCTCCCTATGTCTCTCTGTCTCTCTCCATCTGCCTCCCTATGTCTCTGTCTCTCTCCATCTGTCTCTCTCCCTATGTCTCTCTGTCTCTCTCCATCTGTCTCTCTCCATCTGCCTCCCTATGTCTCTCTGTCTCTATCCATCTGTCTCTCTCCATCTGCCTCCCTATGTCTCTCTGTCTCTCTCCATCTGTCTCTCTCCATCTGCCTCCCTATGTCTCTCTGTCTCTCTCCATCTGTCTCCCTATGTCTCTCTGTCTCTATCCATCTGTCTCTCTCCATCTGCCTCCCTATGTCTCTCTGTCTCTCTCCATCTGCCTCCCTATGTCTCTCTGTCTCTATCCATCTGTCTCTCTCCATCTGCCTCCCTATGTCTCTGTCTCTCTCCATCTGCCTCCCTATGTCTCTGTCTCTCTCCATCTGTCTCTCTCCCTATGTCTCTCTGTCTCTCTCCATCTGTCTCTCTCCATCTGCCTCCCTATGTCTCTCTGTCTCTCTCCATCTGCCTCCCTATGTCTCTGTCTCTCTCCATCTGTCTCTCTCCTATGTCTCTCTGTCTCTCTCCATCTGTCTCTCTCCATCTGCCTCCCTATGTCTCTCTGTCTCTCTCCATCTGCCTCCCTATGTCTCTGTCTCTCTCCATCTGTCTCTCTCCCTATGTCTCTCTGTCTCTCTCCATCTGTCTCTCTCCATCTGCCTCCCTATGTCTCTCTGTCTCTCTCCATCTGTCTCTCTCCATCTGTCTCTCTCCATCTGCCTCCCTATGTCTCTCTGTCTCTCTCCATCTGCCTCCCTATGTCTCTCTGTCTCTCTCCATCTGTCTCCCTATGTCTCTCTGTCTCTCTCCATCTGTCTCTCTCCATCTGCCTCCCTATGTCTCTCTGTCTCTCTCCATCTGCCTCCCTATGTCTCTCTGTCTCTATCCATCTGTCTCTCTCCATCTGCCTCCCTATGTCTCTCTGTCTCTCTCCATCTGCCTCCCTATGTCTCTCTCCATCTGCTCCCTATGTCTCTCTCTCCATCTGTCTCTCTCCATCTGCCTCCCTATGTCTCTCTGTCTCTCTCCATCTGCCTCCCTATGTCTCTCTCCATCTGCCTCCCTATGTCTCTCTCTCCATCTGTCTCTCTCCATCTGCCTCCCTATGTCTCTCTGTCTCTCTCCATCTGCCTCCCTATATCTCTCTGTCTCTATCCATCTGCCTCCTATGTCTCTGTCTCTATCCATCTGCCTCCCTATGTCTCTGTCTCTCTCCATCTGCCTCCCTATGTCTCTCTGTCTCTCTCCATCTGCCTCCCTATGTCTCTCTGTCTCTCTCCATCTGTCTCTCTCCATCTGCCTCCCTATGTCACTCTGTCTCTCTCCATCTGCCTCCCTATGTCTCTCTGTCTCTCTCCATCTGCCTCCCTATGTCTCTCTGTCTCTATCCATCTGTCTCTCTCCATCTGCCTCCCTATGTCTCTCTGTCTCTCTCCATCTGTCTCTCTCCATCTGCCTCCCTATGTCTCTCTGTCTCTCTCCATCTGTCTCCCTATGTCTCTCTGTCTCTATCCATCTGTCTCTCTCATCTGCCTCCCTATGTCTCTCTGTCTCTCTCCATCTGCCTCCCTATGTCTCTCTGTCTCTATCCATCTGTCTCTCTCCATCTGCCTCCCTATGTCTCTCTGTCTCTCTCCATCTGCCTCCCTATGTCTCTGTCTCTCTCCATCTGTCTCTCTCCCTATGTCTCTCTGTCTCTCTCCATCTGTCTCTCTCCATCTGCCTCCCTATGTCTCTCTGTCTCTCTCCATCTGTCTCACTCCATCTGCCTCCCTATGTCTCTCTGTCTCTCTCCATCTGCCTCCCTATGTCTCTCTGTCTCTATCCATCTGTCTCCCTATGTCTCTCTGTCTCTCTCCATCTGTCTCTCTCCATCTGCCTCCCTATGTCTCTCTGTCTCTCTCCATCTGCCTCCCTATGTCTCTCTGTCTCTATCCATCTGTCTCTCTCCATCTGCCTCCCTATGTCTCTCTGTCTCTCTCCATCTGCCTCCATATGTCTCTCTCCATCTGCCTCCCTATGTCTCTCTCCATCTGTCTCTCTCCATCTGCCTCCCTATGTCTCTCTGTCTCTCTCCATCTGCCTCCCTATGTCTCTCTGTCTCTCTCCATCTGCCTCCCTATGTCTCTCTCCATCTGCCTCCCTATGTCTCTCTCTCCATCTGTCTCTCTCCATCTGCCTCCCTATGTCTCTCTGTCTCTCTCCATCTGCCTCCCTATGTCTCTCTGTCTCTATCCATCTGCCTCCCTATGTCTCTGTCTCTATCCATCTGCCTCCCTATGTCTCTGTCTCTCTCCATCTGCCTCCCTATGTCTCTCTGTCTCTCTCCATCTGTCTCTCTCCATCTGCCTCCCTATGTCTCTCTGTCTCTCTCCATCTGCCTCCCTATGTCTCTCTGTCTCTCTCCATCTGCCTCCCTATGTCTCTCTGTCTCTATCCATCTGTCTCTCTCCATCTGCCTCCCTATGTCTCTCTGTCTCTCTCCATCTGCCTCCCTATGTCTCTCTGTCTCTATCCATCTGTCTCTCTCCATCTGCCTCCCTATGTCTCTCTGTCTCTCTCCATCTGTCTCCCTATGTCTCTCTGTCTCTATCCATCTGTCTCTCTCCATCTGCCTCCCTATGTCTCTCTGTCTCTCTCCATCTGCCTCCCTATGTCTCTCTGTCTCTATCCATCTGTCTCTCTCCATCTGCCTCCCTATGTCTCTCTGTCTCTCTCCATCTGCCTCCCTATGTCTCTGTCTCTCTCCATCTGTCTCTTTCCCTATGTCTCTCTGTCTCTCTCCATCTGTCTCTCTCCATCTGCCTCCCTATGTCTCTCTGTCTCTCTCCATCTGCCTCCCTATGTCTCTCTGTCTCTATCCATCTGTCTCTCTCCATCTGCCTCCCTATGTCTCTCTGTCTCTCTCCATCTGCCTCCGTATGTCTCTCTCCATCTGCCTCCCTATTTCTCTCTCTCCATCTGTCTCTCTCCATCTGCCTCCCTATGTCTCTCTGTCTCTCTCCATCTGCCTCCCTATGTCTCTCTCCATCTGCCTCCCTATGTCTCTCTCTCCATCTTTCTCTCTCCATCTGCCTCCCTATGTCTCTCTGTCTCTCTCCATCTGCCTCCCTATATCTCTCTGTCTCTATCCATCTGCCTCCCTATGTCTCTGTCTCTATCCATCTGCCTCCCTATGTCTCTGTCTCTCTCCATCTGCCTCCCTATGTCTCTCTGTCTCTCTCCATCTGCCTCCCTATGTCTCTCTGTCTCTCTCCATCTGTCTCTCTCCATCTGCCTCCCTATGTCACTCTGTCTCTCTCCATCTGCCTCCCTATGTCTCTCTGTCTCTCTCCATCTGCCTCCCAATGTCTCTCTGTCTCTATCCATCTGTCTCTCTCCATCTGCCTCCCTATGTCTCTCTGTCTCTCTCCATCTGTCTCTCTCCATCTGCCTCCCTATGTCTCTCTGTCTCTCTCCATCTGCCTCCCTATGTCTCTCTGTCTCTATCCATCTGTCTCTCTCCATCTGCCTCCCTATGTCTCTCTGTCTCTCTCCATCTGCCTCCCTATGTCTCTGTCTCTCTCCATCTGTCTCTCTCCCTATGTCTCTCTGTCTCTCTCCATCTGTCTCTCTCCATCTGCCTCCCTATGTCTCTCTGTCTCTATCCATCTGTCTCTCTCCATCTGCCTCCCTATGTCTCTCTGTCTCTCTCCATCTGTCTCTCTCCATCTGCCTCCCTATGTCTCTCTGTCTCTCTCCATCTGTCTCCCTATGTCTCTCTGTCTCTATCCATCTGTCTCTCTCCATCTGCCTCCCTATGTCTCTCTGTCTCTATCCATCTGCCTCCCTATGTCTCTCTGTCTCTATCCATCTGTCTCTCTCCATCTGCCTCCCTATGTCTCTCTGTCTCTCTCCATCTGCCTCCCTATGTCTCTGTCTCTCTCCATCTGTCTCTCTCCCTATGTCTCTCTGTCTCTCTCCATCTGTCTCTCTCCATCTGCCTCCCTATGTCTCTCTGTCTCTCTCCATCTGCCTCCCTATGTCTCTGTCTCTCTCCATCTGTCTCTCTCCCTATGTCTCTCTGTCTCTCTCCATCTGTCTCTCTCCATCTGCCTCCCTATGTCTCTCTGTCTCTCTCCATCTGCCTCCCTATGTCTCTGTCTCTCTCCATCTGTCTCTCTCCCTATGTCTCTCTGTCTCTCTCCATCTGTCTCTCTCCATCTGCCTCCCTATGTCTCTCTGTCTCTCTCCATCTGTCTCTCTCCATCTGTCTCTCTCCATCTGCCTCCCTATGTCTCTCTGTCTCTCTCCATCTGCCTCCCTATGTCTCTCTGTCTCTCTCCATCTGTCTCACTCCATCTGCCTCCCTATGTATCTCTGTCTCTCTCCATCTGTCTCACTCCATCTGCCTCCCTATGTCTCTCTGTCTCTCTCCATCTGCCTCCCTATGTCTCTCTGTCTCTATCCATCTGTCTCCCTACGTCTCTCTGTCTCTCTCCATCTGTCTCTCTCCATCTGCCTCCCTATGTCTCTCTGTCTCTCTCCATCTGCCTCCCTATGTCTCTCTGTCTCTATCCATCTGTCTCTCTCCATCTGCCTCCCTATGTCTCTCTGTCTCTCTCCATCTGCCTCCCTATGTCTCTCTCCATCTGCCTCCCTATGTCTCTCTCTCCATCTGTCTCTCTCCATCTGCCTCCCTATGTCTCTCTGTCTCTCTCCATTTGCCTCCCTATGTCTCTCTCCATCTGCCTCCCTATGTCTCTCTCTCCATCTGTCTCTCTCCATCTGTCTCCCTATGTCTCTCTGTCTCTATCCATCTGTCTCTCTCCATCTGCCTCCCTATGTCTCTCTGTCTCTATCCATCTGCCTCCCTATGTCTCTCTGTCTCTATCCATCTGTCTCTCTCCATCTGCCTCCCTATGTCTCTCTGTCTCTCTCCATCTGCCTCCCTATGTCTCTGTCTCTCTCCATCTGTCTCTCTCCCTATGTCTCTCTGTCTCTCTCCATCTGTCTCTCTCCATCTGCCTCCCTATGTCTCTCTGTCTCTCTCCATCTGCCTCCCTATGTCTCTGTCTCTCTCCATCTGTCTCTCTCCCTATGTCTCTCTGTCTCTCTCCATCTGTCTCTCTCCATCTGCCTCCCTATGTCTCTCTGTCTCTCTCCATCTGCCTCCCTATGTCTCTGTCTCTCTCCATCTGTCTCTCTCCCTATGTCTCTCTGTCTCTCTCCATCTGTCTCTCTCCATCTGCCTCCCTATGTCTCTCTGTCTCTCTCCATCTGTCTCTCTCCATCTGTCTCTCTCCATCTGCCTCCCTATGTCTCTCTGTCTCTCTCCATCTGCCTCCCTATGTCTCTCTGTCTCTCTCCATCTGTCTCACTCCATCTGCCTCCCTATGTATCTCTGTCTCTCTCCATCTGTCTCACTCCATCTGCCTCCCTATGTCTCTCTGTCTCTCTCCATCTGCCTCCCTATGTCTCTCTGTCTCTATCCATCTGTCTCCCTACGTCTCTCTGTCTCTCTCCATCTGTCTCTCTCCATCTGCCTCCCTATGTCTCTCTGTCTCTCTCCATCTGCCTCCCTATGTCTCTCTGTCTCTATCCATCTGTCTCTCTCCATCTGCCTCCCTATGTCTCTCTGTCTCTCTCCATCTGACTCCCTATGTCTCTCTCCATCTGCCTCCCTATGTCTCTCTCTCCATCTGTCTCTCTCCATCTGCCTCCCTATGTCTCTCTGTCTCTCTCCATTTGCCTCCCTATGTCTCTCTCCATCTGCCTCCCTATGTCTCTCTCTCCATCTGTCTCTCTCCATCTGCCTCCCTATGTCTCTCTGTCTCTCTCCATCTGCCTCCCTATATCTCTCTGTCTCTATCCATCTGCCTCCCTATGTCTCTGTCTCTATCCATCTGCCTCCCTATGTCTCTGTCTCTCTCCATCTGCCTCCCTATGTCTCTGTCTCTCTCCATCTGCCTCCCTATGTCTCTCTGTCTCTCTCCATCTGCCTCCCTATGTCTCTCTGTCTCTCTCCATCTGTCTCTCTCCATCTGCCTCCCTATGTCACTCTGTCTCTCTCCATCTGCCTCCCTATGTCTCTCTGTCTCTCTCCATCTGCCTCCCTATGTCTCTCTGTCTCTATCCATCTGTCTCTCTCCATCTGCCTCCTTATGTCTCTCTGTCTCTCTCCATCTGTCTCTCTCCATCTGCCTCCCTATGTCTCTCTGTCTCTCTCCATCTGTCTCCCTATGTCTCTCTGTCTCTATCCATCTGTCTCTCTCCATCTGCCTCCCTATGTCTCTCTGTCTCTCTCCATCTGCCTCCCTATGTCTCTCTGTCTCTATCCATCTGTCTCTCTCCATCTGCCTCCCTATGTCTCTCTGTCTCTCTCCATCTGCCTCCCTATGTCTCTGTCTCTCTCCATCTGTCTCTCTCCCTATGTCTCTCTGTCTCTCTCCATCTGTCTCTCTCCATCTGCCTCCCTATGTCTCTCTGTCTCTCTCCATCTGTCTCACTCCATCTGCCTCCCTATGTCTCTCTGTCTCTCTCCATCTGCCTCCCTATGTCTCTCTGTCTCTATCCATCTGTCTCCCTATGTCTCTCTGTCTCTCTCCATCTGTCTCTCTCCATCTGCCTCCCTATGTCTCTCTGTCTCTCTCCATCTGCCTCCCTATGTCTCTCTGTCTCTATCCATCTGTCTCTCTCCATCTGCCTCCCTATGTCTCTCTGTCTCTCTCCATCTGCCTCCATATGTCTCTCTCCATCTGCCTCCCTATGTCTCTCTCCATCTGTCTCTCTCCATCTGCCTCCCTATGTCTCTCTGTCTCTCTCCATCTGCCTCCCTATGTCTCTCTGTCTCTCTCCATCTGCCTCCCTATGTCTCTCTGTCTCTCTCCATCTGCCTCCCTATGTCTCTCTCCATCTGCCTCCCTATGTCTCTCTCTCCATCTGTCTCTCTCCATCTGCCTCCCTATGTCTCTCTGTCTCTCTCCATCTGCCTCCCTATGTCTCTCTGTCTCTATCCATCTGCCTCCCTATGTCTCTGTCTCTATCCATCTGCCTCCCTATGTCTCTGTCTCTCTCCATCTGCCTCCCTATGTCTCTCTGTCTCTCTCCATCTGTCTCTCTCCATCTGCCTCCCTATGTCTCTCTGTCTCTCTCCATCTGCCTCCCTATGTCTCTCTGTCTCTCTCCATCTGCCTCCCTATGTCTCTCTGTCTCTATCCATCTGTCTCTCTCCATCTGCCTCCCTATGTCTCTCTGTCTCTCTCCATCTGCCTCCCTATGTCTCTCTGTCTCTATCCATCTGTCTCTCTCCATCTGCCTCCCTATGTCTCTCTGTCTCTCTCCATCTGTCTCCCTATGTCTCTCTGTCTCTATCCATCTGTCTCTCTCCATCTGCCTCCCTATGTCTCTCTGTCTCTCTCCATCTGCCTCCCTATGTCTCTCTGTCTCTATCCATCTGTCTCTCTCCATCTGCCTCCCTATGTCTCTCTGTCTCTCTCCATCTGCCTCCCTATGTCTCTGTCTCTCTCCATCTGTCTCTTTCCCTATGTCTCTCTGTCTCTCTCCATCTGTCTCTCTCCATCTGCCTCCCTATGTCTCTCTGTCTCTCTCCATCTGCCTCCCTATGTCTCTCTGTCTCTCTCCATCTGCCTCCCTATGTCTCTCTGTCTCTATCCATCTGTCTCTCTCCATCTGCCTCCCTATGTCTCTCTGTCTCTCTCCATCTGCCTCCGTATGTCTCTCTCCATCTGCCTCCCTATTTCTCTCTCTCCATCTGTCTCTCTCCATCTGCCTCCCTATGTCTCTATGTCTCTCTCCATCTGCCTCCCTATGTCTCTCTCCATCTGCCTCCCTATGTCTCTCTCTCCATCTTTCTCTCTCCATCTGCCTCCCTATGTCTCTCTGTCTCTCTCCATCTGCCTCCCTATATCTCTCTGTCTCTATCCATCTGCCTCCCTATGTCTCTGTCTCTATCCATCTGCCTCCCTATGTCTCTGTCTCTCTCCATCTGCCTCCCTATGTCTCTCTGTCTCTCTCCATCTGCCTCCCTATGTCTCTCTGTCTCTCTCCATCTGTCTCTCTCCATCTGCCTCCCTATGTCACTCTGTCTCTCTCCATCTGCCTCCCTATGTCTCTCTGTCTCTCTCCATCTGCCTCCCTATGTCTCTCTGTCTCTATCCATCTGTCTCTCTCCATCTGCCTCCCTATGTCTCTCTGTCTCTCTCCATCTGTCTCTCTCCATCTGCCTCCCTATGTCTCTCTGTCTCTCTCCATCTGCCTCCCTATGTCTCTCTGTCTCTATCCATCTGTCTCTCTCCATCTGCCTCCCTATGTCTCTCTGTCTCTCTCCATCTGCCTCCCTATGTCTCTGTCTCTCTCCATCTGTCTCTCTCCCTATGTCTCTCTGTCTCTCTCCATCTGTCTCTCTCCATCTGCCTCCCTATGTCTCTCTGTCTCTATCCATCTGTCTCTCTCCATCTGCCTCCCTATGTCTCTCTGTCTCTCTCCATCTGTCTCTCTCCATCTGCCTCCCTATGTCTCTCTGTCTCTCTCCATCTGTCTCCCTATGTCTCTCTGTCTCTATCCATCTGTCTCTCTCCATCTGCCTCCCTATGTCTCTCTGTCTCTCTCCATCTGCCTCCCTATGTCTCTCTGTCTCTATCCATCTGTCTCTCTCCATCTGCCTCCCTATGTCTCTCTGTCTCTCTCCATCTGCCTCCCTATGTCTCTGTCTCTCTCCATCTGTCTCTCTCCCTATGTCTCTCTGTCTCTCTCCATCTGTCTCTCTCCATCTGCCTCCCTATGTCTCTCTGTCTCTCTCCATCTGCCTCCCTATGTCTCTGTCTCTCTCCATCTGTCTCTCTCCCTATGTCTCTCTGTCTCTCTCCATCTGTCTCTCTCCATCTGCCTCCCTATGTCTCTCTGTCTCTCTCCATCTGCCTCCCTATGTCTCTGTCTCTCTCCATCTGTCTCTCTCCCTATGTCTCTCTGTCTCTCTCCATCTGTCTCTCTCCATCTGCCTCCCTATGTCTCTCTGTCTCTCTCCATCTGTCTCTCTCCATCTGTCTCTCTCCATCTGCCTCCCTATGTCTCTCTGTCTCTCTCCATCTGCCTCCCTATGTCTCTCTGTCTCTCTCCATCTGTCTCACTCCATCTGCCTCCCTATGTATCTCTGTCTCTCTCCATCTGTCTCACTCCATCTGCCTCCCTATGTCTCTCTGTCTCTCTCCATCTGCCTCCCTATGTCTCTCTGTCTCTATCCATCTGTCTCCCTACGTCTCTCTGTCTCTCTCCATCTGTCTCTCTCCATCTGCCTCCCTATGTCTCTCTGTCTCTCTCCATCTGCCTCCCTATGTCTCTCTGTCTCTATCCATCTGTCTCTCTCCATCTGCCTCCCTATGTCTCTCTGTCTCTCTCCATCTGCCTCCCTATGTCTCTCTCCATCTGCCTCCCTATGTCTCTCTCTCCATCTGTCTCTCTCCATCTGCCTCCCTATGTCTCTCTGTCTCTCTCCATTTGCCTCCCTATGTCTCTCTCCATCTGCCTCCCTATGTCTCTCTCTCCATCTGTCTCTCTCCATCTGCCTCCCTATGTCTCTCTGTCTCTCTCCATCTGCCTCCCTATATCTCTCTGTCTCTATCCATCTGCCTCCCTATGTCTCTGTCTCTATCCATCTGCCTCCCTATGTCTCTGTCTCTCTCCATCTGCCTCCCTATGTCTCTGTCTCTCTCCATCTGCCTCCCTATGTCTCTCTGTCTCTCTCCATCTGCCTCCCTATGTCTCTCTGTCTCTCTCCATCTGTCTCTCTCCATCTGCCTCCCTATGTCACTCTGTCTCTCTCCATCTGCCTCCCTATGTCTCTCTGTCTCTCTCCATCTGCCTCCCTATGTCTCTCTGTCTCTATCCATCTGTCTCTCTCCATCTGCCTCCCTATGTCTCTCTGTCTCTCTCCATCTGTCTCTCTCCATCTGCCTCCCTATGTCTCTCTGTCTCTCTCCATCTGTCTCCCTATGTCTCTCTGTCTCTATCCATCTGTCTCTCTCCATCTGCCTCCCTATGTCTCTCTGTCTCTCTCCATCTGCCTCCCTATGTCTCTCTGTCTCTATCCATCTGTCTCTCTCCATCTGCCTCCCTATGTCTCTCTGTCTCTCTCCATCTGCCTCCCTATGTCTCTGTCTCTCTCCATCTGTCTCTCTCCCTATGTCTCTCTGTCTCTCTCCATCTGTCTCTCTCCATCTGCCTCCCTATGTCTCTCTGTCTCTCTCCATCTGTCTCACTCCATCTGCCTCCCTATGTCTCTCTGTCTCTCTCCATCTGCCTCCCTATGTCTCTCTGTCTCTATCCATCTGTCTCCCTATGTCTCTCTGTCTCTCTCCATCTGTCTCTCTCCATCTGCCTCCCTATGTCTCTCTGTCTCTCTCCATCTGCCTCCCTATGTCTCTCTGTCTCTATCCATCTGTCTCTCTCCATCTGCCTCCCTATGTCTCTCTGTCTCTCTCCATCTGCCTCCATATGTCTCTCTCCATCTGCCTCCCTATGTCTCTCTCCATCTGTCTCTCTCCATCTGCCTCCCTATGTCTCTCTGTCTCTCTCCATCTGCCTCCCTATGTCTCTCTGTCTCTCTCCATCTGCCTCCCTATGTCTCTCTCCATCTGCCTCCCTATGTCTCTCTCTCCATCTGTCTCTCTCCATCTGCCTCCCTATGTCTCTCTGTCTCTCTCCATCTGCCTCCCTATGTCTCTCTGTCTCTATCCATCTGCCTCCCTATGTCTCTGTCTCTATCCATCTGCCTCCCTATGTCTCTGTCTCTCTCCATCTGCCTCCCTATGTCTCTCTGTCTCTCTCCATCTGTCTCTCTCCATCTGCCTCCCTATGTCTCTCTGTCTCTCTCCATCTGCCTCCCTATGTCTCTCTGTCTCTCTCCATCTGCCTCCCTATGTCTCTCTGTCTCTATCCAGCTGTCTCTCTCCATCTGCCTCCCTATGTCTCTCTGTCTCTCTCCATCTGCCTCCCTATGTCTCTCTGTCTCTATCCATCTGTCTCTCTCCATCTGCCTCCCTATGTCTCTCTGTCTCTCTCCATCTGTCTCCCTATGTCTCTCTGTCTCTATCCATCTGTCTCTCTCCATCTGCCTCCCTATGTCTCTCTGTCTCTCTCCATCTGCCTCCCTATGTCTCTCTGTCTCTATCCATCTGTCTCTCTCCATCTGCCTCCCTATGTCTCTCTGTCTCTCTCCATCTGCCTCCCTATGTCTCTGTCTCTCTCCATCTGTCTCTTTCCCTATGTCTCTCTGTCTCTCTCCATCTGTCTCTCTCCATCTGCCTCCCTATGTCTCTCTGTCTCTCTCCATCTGCCTCCCTATGTCTCTGTCTCTCTCCATCTGTCTCTCTCCCTATGTCTCTCTGTCTCTCTCCATCTGTCTCTCTCCATCTGCCTCCCTATGTCTCTCTGTCTCTCTCCATCTGCCTCCCTATGTCTCTCTGTCTCTATCCATCTGCCTCCCTATGTCTCTGTCTCTATCCATCTGCCTCCCTATGTCTCTGTCTCTCTCCATCTGCCTCCCTATGTCTCTCTGTCTCTCTCCATCTGTCTCTCTCCATCTGCCTCCCTATGTCTCTCTGTCTCTCTCCATCTGCCTCCCTATGTCTCTCTGTCTCTCTCCATCTTTCTCCCTATGTCTCTCTGTCTCTATCCATCTGTCTCTCTCCATCTGCCTCCCTATGTCTCTCTGTCTCTCTCCATCTGCCTCCCTATGTCTCTCTGTCTCTATCCATCTGTCTCTCTCCATCTGCCTCCCTATGTCTCTCTGTCTCTCTCCATCTGTCTCCCTATGTCTCTCTGTCTCTATCCATCTGTCTCTCTCCATCTGCCTCCCTATGTCTCTCTGTCTCTCTCCATCTGCCTCCCTATGTCTCTCTGTCTCTATCCATCTGTCTCTCTCCATCTGCCTCCCTATGTCTCTCTGTCTCTCTCCATCTGCCTCCCTATGTCTCTGTCTCTCTCCATCTGTCTCTCTCCCTATGTCTCTCTGTCTCTCTCCATCTGTCTCTCTCCATCTGCCTCCCTATGTCTCTCTGTCTCTCTCCATCTGCCTCCCTATGTCTCTCTGTCTCTATCCATCTGTCTCTCTCCATCTGCCTCCCTATGTCTCTGTCTCTCTCCATCTGCCTCCCTATGTCTCTCTGTCTCTCTCCATCTGTCTCTCTCCATCTGCCTCCCTATGTCTCTCTGTCTCTCTCCATCTGCCTCCCTATGTCTCTCTGTCTCTCTCCATCTTTCTCCCTATGTCTCTCTGTCTCTATCCATCTGTCTCTCTCCATCTGCCTCCCTATGTCTCTCTGTCTCTCTCCATCTGCCTCCCTATGTCTCTCTGTCTCTATCCATCTGTCTCTCTCCATCTGCCTCCCTATGTCTCTCTGTCTCTCTCCATCTGTCTCCCTATGTCTCTCTGTCTCTATCCATCTGTCTCTCTCCATCTGCCTCCCTATGTCTCTCTGTCTCTCTCCATCTGCCTCCCTATGTCTCTCTGTCTCTATCCATCTGTCTCTCTCCATCTGCCTCCCTATGTCTCTCTGTCTCTCTCCATCTGCCTCCCTATGTCTCTGTCTCTCTCCATCTGTCTCTCTCCCTATGTCTCTCTGTCTCTCTCCATCTGTCTCTCTCCATCTGCCTCCCTATGTCTCTCTGTCTCTCTCCATCTGCCTCCCTATGTCTCTCTGTCTCTCTCCATCTGCCTCCCTATGTCTCTGTCTCTCTCCATCTGTCTCTCTCCCTATGTCTCTCTGTCTCTCTCCATCTGTCTCTCTCCATCTGCCTCCCTATGTCTCTCTGTCTCTCTCCATCTGTCTCTCTCCATCTGTCTCTCTCCATCTGCCTCCCTATGTCTCTCTGTCTCTCTCCATCTGCCTCCCTATGTCTCTCTGTCTCTCTCCATCTGCCTCCCTATGTCTCTCTGTCTCTCTCCATCTGTCTCACTCCATCTGCCTCCCTATGTCTCTCTGTCTCTCTCCATCTGTCTCACTCCATCTGCCTCCCTATGTCTCTCTGTCTCTCTCCATCTGCCTCCCTATGTCTCTCTGTCTCTATCCATCTGTCTCCCTATGTCTCTCTGTCACTCTCCATCTGTCTCTCTCCATCTGCCTCCCTATGTCTCTCTGTCTCTCTCCATCTGCCTCCCTATGTCTCTCTGTCTCTATCCATCTGTCTCTCTCCATCTGCCTCCCTATGTCTCTCTGTCTCTCTCCATCTGACTCCATATGTCTCTCTCCATCTGCCTCCCTATGTCTCTCTCTCCATCTGTCTCTCTCCATCTGCCTCCCTATGTCTCTCTGTCTCTCTCCATCTGCCTCCCTATGTCTCTCTGTCTCTCTCCATCTGCCTCCCTATGTCTCTCTCCATCTGCCTCCCTATGTCTCTCTCTCCATCTGTCTCTCTCCATCTGCCTCCCTATGTCTCTCTGTCTCTCTCCATCTGCCTCCCTATGTCTCTCTGTCTCTATCCATCTGCCTCCCTATGTCTCTGTCTCTATCCATCTGCCTCCCTATGTCTCTGTCTCTCTCCATCTGCCTCCCTATGTCTCTCTGTCTCTCTCCATCTGTCTCTCTCCATCTGCCTCCCTATGTCTCTCTGTCTCTCTCCATCTGCCTCCCTATGTCTCTCTGTCTCTCTCCATCTGCCTCCCTATGTCTCTCTGTCACTATCCATCTGTCTCTCTCCATCTGCCTCCCTATGTCTCTCTGTCTCTCTCCATCTGCCTCCCTATGTCTCTCTGTCTCTATCCATCTGTCTCTCTCCATCTGCCTCCCTATGTCTCTCTGTCTCTCTCATCTGTCTCCCTATGTCTCTCTGTCTCTATCCATCTGTCTCTCTCCATCTGCCTCCCTATGTCTCTCTGTCTCTCTCCATCTGCCTCCCTATGTCTCTCTGTCTCTATCCATCTGTCTCTCTCCATCTGCCTCCCTATGTCTCTCTGTCTCTCTCCATCTGCCTCCCTATGTCTCTGTCTCTCTCCATCTGTCTTTCTCCCTATGTCTCTCTGTCTCTCTCCATCTGTCTCTCTCCATCTGCCTCCCTATGTCTCTCTCCATCTGCCTCCCTATGTCTCTCTGTCTCTCTCCATCTGCCTCCCTATGTCTCTCTGTCTCTCTCCATCTGCCTCCCTATGTCTCTCTGTCTCTCTCCATCTGCCTCCCTATGTCTCTGTCTCTCTCCATCTGCCTCCCTATGTCTCTGTCTCTATCCATCTGCCTCCCTATGTCTCTCTGTTTCTCTCCATCTGCCTCCCTATGTCTCTCTGTCTCTATCCATCTGCCTCCCTATGTCTCTCTGTCTCTCTCCATCTGCCTCCCTATGTCTCTCTGTCTCTCTCCATCTGCCTCCCTATGTCTCTCTGTCTCTCTCCATCTGCCTCCCTATGTCTCTCTGTCTCTCTCCATCTGTCTCTCTCCATCTGTCTCTCTCCATCTGCCTCCCTATGTCTCTCTGTCTCTCTCCATCTGCCTCCCTATGTCTCTCTGTCTCCATCCATCTGCCTCCCTATGTCTCTCTGTTTCTCTCCATCTGCCTCCCTATGTCTCTCTGTCTCTATCCATCTGCCTCCCTATGTCTCTCTGTCTCTCTCCATCTGCCTCCCTATGTCTCTCTGTCTCTCTCCATCTGCCTCCCTATGTCTCTCTGTCTCTCTCCATCTGCCTCCCTATGTCTCTCTGTCTCTCTCCATCTGTCTCTCTCCATCTGTCTCTCTCCATCTGCCTCCCTATGTCTCTCTGTCTCTCTCCATCTGCCTCCCTATGTCTCTCTGTCTCTCTCCATCTGCCTCCCTATGTCTCTCTGTCTCTCTCCATCTGCCTCCCTATGTCTCTCTGTCTCTCTCCATCTGTCTCACTCCATCTGCCTCCCTATGTCTCTCTATCTCTCTCCATCTGTCTCACTCCATCTGCCTCCCTATGTCTCTCTGTCTCTCTCATCTGCCTCATTATGTCTCTCTGTCTCTATCCATCTGTCTCCCTATGTCTCTCTGTCTCTCTCATCTGCCTCCCTATGTCTCTCTGTCTCTCTCCATCTGCCTCCCTATGTCTCTCTGTCTCTATCCATCTGTCTCTCTCCATCTGCCTCCCTATGTCTCTCTGTCTCTCTCCATCTGCCTCCCTATGTCTCTCTCCATCTGCCTCCCTATGTCTCTCTCTCCATCTGTCTCTCTCCATCTGCCTCCCTATGTCTCTCTGTCTCTCTCCATCTGCCTCCTATGTCTCTCTGTCTCTATCCATCTGCCTCCTATGTCTCTCTCCATCTGCCTCCCTATGTCTCTCTCTCCATCTGTCTCTCTCCATCTGCCTCCCTATGTCTCTCTGTCTCTCTCCATCTGCCTCCTATGTCTCTCTGTCTCTATCCATCTGCCTCCCTATGTCTCTGTCTCTCTCCATCTGCCTCCCTATGTCTCTGTCTCTCTCCATCTGCCTCCCTATGTCTCTCTGTCTCTCTCCATCTGCTCCCTATGTCTCTCTGTCTCTCTCCATCTGTCTCACTCCATCTGCCTCCCTATGTCTCTCTTCTCTCTCCATCTGTCTCACTCCATCTGCCTCCCTATGTCTCTCTGTCTCTCCATCTGCCTCCTATGTCTCTCTGTCTCTATCCATCTGTCTCCCTATATCTCTCTGTCTCTCTCAATCTGTCTCTCTCCATCTGCCTCCTATGTCTCTCTGTCTCTCTCCATCTGCCTCCCTATGTCTCTCTGTCTCTCTCATCTGTCTCTCTTCCATCTGTCTCTCTCCATCTGCCTCCTATGTCTCTCTGTCTCTCTCCATCTGTCTCCCTATGTCTCTCTGTCTCTATCCATCTGTCTCTCTCATCTGCCTCCCTATGTCTCTCTGTCTCTCTCCATCTGCCTCCCTATGTCTCTCTGTCTCTATCCATCTGTCTCTCTCCATCTGCCTCCCTATGTCTCTCTGTCTCTCTCCATCTGCCTCCTATGTCTCTCTGTCTCTCTCCATCTGTCTCTCTCTCCATTATGTCTCTCTGTCTCTCTCCATCCTCTCTCCATCTGCCTCCCTATGTCTCTCTGTCTCTCTCCATCTGCCTCCCTATGTCTCTCTGTCTCTATCCATCTGTCTCTCTCCATCTGCTCCCTATGTCTCTCTGTCTCTCCATCTGTCTCTCTCCATCTGCTCCCTATGTCTCTCTGTCTCTCTCCATCTGTCTCCCTATGTCTCTCTGTCTCTATCCATCTGTCTCTCTCCATCTTCTCCCTATGTCTCTCTGTCTCTCTCCATCTGCTCCCTATGTCTCTCTGTCTCTATCCATCTGTCTCTCTCCATCTGCCTCCCTATGTCTCTTGTCTCTCTCCATCTGCCTCCCTATGTCTCTGTCTCTCTCCATCTGTCTCTCTCCCTATGTCCTCTTCCTGGGTC
>NW_028165627.1:27500-32688 GCF_964263955.1 Coregonus lavaretus | reverse complement strand
ACCTTGTTGTGGTTAGCTGTCTCAACCTTGTGTGGTTAGCTGTCTCAACCTTGTTGTGGTTAGCTGTCTCAACCTTGTGTGGTTAGCTGTCTCAACCTTGTGTGGTTAGCTGTCTCAACCTTGTGTGGTTAGCTGTCTCAACCTTGTGTGGTTAGCTGTCTCAACCTTGTGTGGTTAGCTGTCTCAACCTTGTTGTGGTTAGCTGTCTCAACCTTGTGTGGTTAGCTGTCTCAACCTTGTATGGTTAGCTGTCTCAACCTTGTTGTGGTTAGCTGTCTCAACCTTGTGTGGTTAGCTGTCTCAACCTTGTGTGGTTAGCTGTCTCAACCTTGTTGTGGTTAGCTGTCTCAACCTTGTGTGGTTAGCTGTCTCAACCTTGTATGGTTAGCTGTCTCAACCTTGTTGTGGTTAGCTGTCTCAACCTTGTGTGGTTAGCTGTCTCAACCTTGTTGTGGTTAGCTGTCTCAACCTTGTTGTGGTTAGCTGTCTCAACCTTGTGTGGTTAGCTGTCTCAACCTTGTGTGGTTAGCTGTCTCAACCTTGTGTGGTTAGCTGTCTCAACCTTGTTGTGGTTAGCTGTCTCAACCTTGTGTGGTTAGCTGTCTCAACCTTGTATGGTTAGCTGTCTCAACCTTGTTGTGGTTAGCTGTCTCAACCTTGTGTGGTTAGCTGTCTCAACCTAGTTGTGGTTAGCTGTCTCAACCTTGTGTGGTTAGCTGTCTCAACCTTGTGTGGTTAGCTGTCTCAACCTTGTGTGGTTAGCGGTCTCAACCTTGTATGGTTAGCTGTCTCAACCTTGTGTGGTTAGCTGTCTCAACCTTGTTGTGGTTAGCTGTCTCAACCTTGTATGGTTAGCTGTCTCAACCTTGTTGTGGTTAGCTGTCTCAACCTTGTATGGTTAGCTGTCTCAACCTTGTTGTGGTTAGCTGTCTCAACCTTGTATGGTTAGCTGTCTCAACCTTGTGTGGTTAGCTGTCTCAACCTTGTGTGGTTAGCTGTCTCAACCTTGTGTGTTGTGGTTAGCTGTCTCAACCTTGTGTGGTTAGCTGTCTCAACCTTGTGTGGTTAGCTGTCTCAACCTTGTGTGGTTAGCTGTCTCAACCTTGTTTGGTTAGCTGTCTCAACCTTGTTGTGGTTAGCTGTCTCAACCTTGTTGTGGTTAGCTGTCTCAACCTTGTATGGTTAGCTGTCTCAACCTTGTTGTGGTTAGCTGTCTCAACCTTGTATGGTTAGCTGTCTCAACCTTGTGTGGTTAGCTGTCTCAACCTTGTGTGGTTAGCTGTCTCAACCTTGTGTGTTGTGGTTAGCTGTCTCAACCTTGTGTGGTTAGCTGTCTCAACCTTGTGTGGTTAGCTGTCTCAACCTTGTATGGTTAGCTGTCTCAACCTTGTTTGGTTAGCTGTCTCAACCTTGTTGTGGTTAGCTGTCTCAACCTTGTTGTGGTTAGCTGTCTCAACCTTGTGTGGTTAGCTGTCTCAACCTTGTGTGGTTAGCTGTCTCAACCTTGTGTGGTTAGCTGTCTCAACCTTGTTGTGGTTAGCTGTCTCAACCTTGTTGTGGTTAGCTGTCTCAACCTTGTGTGGTTAGCTGTCTCAACCTTGTGTGTTGTGGTTAGCTGTCTCAACCTTGTTGTGGTTAGCTGTCTCAACCTTGTGTGGTTAGCTGTCTCAACCTTGTTGTGGTTAGCTGTCTCAACCTTGTTGTGGTTAGCTGTCTCAACCTTGCTGTGGTTAGCTGTCTCAACCTTGTGTGGTTAGCTGTCTCAACCTTGTGTGTTGTGGTTAGCTGTCTCAACCTTGTGTGGTTAGCTGTCTCAACCTTGTTGTGGTTAGCTGTCTCAACCTTGTTGTGGTTAGCTGTCTCAACCTTGTGTGGTTAGCTGTCTCAACCTTGTGTGGTTAGCTGTCTCAACCTTGTTGTGGTTAGCTGTCTCAACCTTGTGTGGTTAGCTGTCTCAACCTTGTTGTGGTTAGCTGTCTCAACCTTGTGTGGTTAGCTGTCTCAACCTTGTTGTGGTTAGCTGTCTCAACCTTGTTGTGGTTAGCTGTCTCAACCTTGTGTGGTTAGCTGTCTCAACCTTGTGTGGTTAGCTGTCTCAACCTTGTGTGGTTAGCTGTCTCAACCTTGTTGTGGTTAGCTGTCTCAACCTTGTTGTGGTTAGCTGTCTCAACCTTGTTGTGGTTAGCTGTCTCAACCTTGTGTGGTTAGCTGTCTCAACCTTGTTGTGGTTAGCTGTCTCAACCTTGTTGTGGTTAGCTGTCTCAACCTTGTTGTGGTTAGCTGTCTCAACCTTGTGTGTTGTGGTTAGCTGTCTCAACCTTGTTGTGGTTAGCTGTCTCAACCTTGTGTGGTTAGCTGTCTCAACCTTGTGTGGTTAGCTGTCTCAACCTTGTGTGGTTAGCTGTCTCAACCTTGTGTGGTTAGCTGTCTCAACCTTGTGTGGTTAGCTGTCTCAACCTTGTTGTGGTTAGCTGTCTCAACCTTGTTGTGGTTAGCTGTCTCAACCTTGTTGTGGTTAGCTGTCTCAACCTTGTGTGGTTAGCTGTCTCAACCTTGTTGTGGTTAGCTGTCTCAACCTTGTTGTGGTTAGCTGTCTCAACCTTGTGTGGTTAGCTGTCTCAACCTTGTTGTGGTTAGCTGTCTCAACCTTGTTGTGGTTAGCTGTCTCAACCTTGTGTGGTTAGCTGTCTCAACCTTGTTGTGGTTAGCTGTCTCAACCTTGTTGTGGTTAGCTGTCTCAACCTTGTTGTGGTTAGCTGTCTCAACCTTGTGTGGTTAGCTGTCTCAACCTTGTGTGGTTAGCTGTCTCAACCTTGTGTGGTTAGCTGTCTCAACCTTGTTGTGGTTAGCTGTCTCAACCTTGTTGTGGTTAGCTGTCTCAACCTTGTGTGGTTAGCTGTCTCAACCTTGTATGGTTAGCTGTCTCAACCTTGTTGTGGTTAGCTGTCTCAACCTTGTTGTGGTTAGCTGTCTCAACCTTGTGTGGTTAGCTGTCTCAACCTTGTATGGTTAGCTGTCTCAACCTTGTTGTGGTTAGCTGTCTCAACCTTGTGTGGTTAGCTGTCTCAACCTTGAATGGTTAGCTGTCTCAACCTTGTTGTGGTTAGCTGTCTCAACCTTGTGTGGTTAGCTGTCTCAACCTTGTTGTGGTTAGCTGTCTCAACCTTGTGTGTTGTGGTTAGCTGTCTCAACCTTGTTTGGTTAGCTGTCTCAACCTTGTTGTGGTTAGCTGTCTCAACCTTGTTGTGGTTAGCTGTCTCAACCTTGTTGTGGTTAGCTGTCTCAACCTTGTTGTGGGTACTTGTGTGGTTAGCTGTCTCAACCTTGTTGTGGTTAGCTGTCTCAACCTTGTTGTGGTTAGCTGTCTCAACCTTGTTGTGGTTAGCTGTCTCAACCTTGTTGTGGTTAGCTGTCTCAACCTTGTTGTGGTTAGCTGTCTCAACCTTGTGTGGTTAGCTGTCTCAACCTTGTGTGGTTAGCTGTCTCAACCTTGTGTGGTTAGCTGTCTCAACCTTGTATGGTTAGCTGTCTCAACCTTGTTGTGGTTAGCTGTCTCAACCTTGTGTGGTTAGCTGTCTCAACCTTGTTTGGTTAGCTGTCTCAACCTTGTTTGGTTAGCTGTCTCAACCTTGTATGGTTAGCTGTCTCAACCTTGTTGTGGTTAGCTGTCTCAACCTTGTTGTGGTTAGCTGTCTCAACCTTGTGTGGTTAGCTGTCTCAACCTTGTATGGTTAGCTGTCTCAACCTTGTTGTGGTTAGCTGTCTCAACCTTGTTGTGGTTAGCTGTCTCAACCTTGTGTGGTTAGCTGTCTCAACCTTGTGTGGTTAGCTGTCTCAACCTTGTTGTGGTTAGCTGTCTCAACCTTGTTGTGGTTAGCTGTCTCAACCTTGTTGTGGTTAGCTGTCTCAACCTTGTGTGGTTAGCTGTCTCAACCTTGTGTGGTTAGCTGTCTCAACCTTGTTGTGGTTAGCTGTCTCAACCTTGTTGTGGTTAGCTGTCTCAACCTTGTTGTGGTTAGCTGTCTCAACCTTGTTGTGGTTAGCTGTCTCAACCTTGTTGTGGTTAGCTGTCTCAACCTTGTTGTGGTTAGCTGTCTCAACCTTGTTGTGGTTAGCTGTCTCAACCTTGTTGTGGTTAGCTGTCTCAACCTTGTGTGGTTAGCTGTCTCAACCTTGTATGGTTAGCTGTCTCAACCTTGTGTGGTTAGCTGTCTCAACCTTGTTGTGGTTAGCTGTCTCAACCTTGTTGTGGTTAGCTGTCTCAACCTTGTTGTGGTTAGCTGTCTCAACCTTGTGTGGTTAGCTGTCTCAACCTTGTTGTGGTTAGCTGTCTCAACCTTGTTGTGGTTAGCTGTCTCAACCTTGTGTGGTTAGCTGTCTCAAACCTTGTGTGGTTAGCTGTCTCAACCTTGTATGGTTAGCTGTCTCAACCTTGTTGTGGTTAGCTGTCTCAACCTTGTGTGTTGTGGTTAGCTGTCTCAACCTTGTGTGGTTAGCTGTCTCAACCTTGTGTGGTTAGCTGTCTCAACCTTGTGTGGTTAGCTGTCTCAACCTTGTTGTGGTTAGCTGTCTCAACCTTGTGTGGTTAGCTGTCTCAACCTTGTGTGTTGTGGTTAGCTGTCTCAACCTTGTGTGGTTAGCTGTCTCAACCTTGTTGTGGTTAGCTGTCTCAACCTTGTGTGGTTAGCTGTCTCAACCTTGTGTGGTTAGCTGTCTCAACCTTGTGTGTTGTGGTTAGCTGTCTCAACCTTGTGTGTTGTGGTTAGCTGTCTCAACCTTGTGTGGTTAGCTGTCTCAACCTTGTTGTGGTTAGCTGTCTCAACCTTGTGTGGTTAGCTGTCTCAACCTTGTGTGGTTAGCTGTCTCAACCTTGTGTGGTTAGCTGTCTCAACCTTGTTGTGGTTAGCTGTCTCAACCTTGTTGTGGTTAGCTGTCTCAACCTTGTGTGGTTAGCTGTCTCAACCTTGTGTGGTTAGCTGTCTCAACCTTGTGTGGTTAGCTGTCTCAACCTTGTGTGGTTAGCTGTCTCAACCTTGTGTGGTTAGCTGTCTCAACCTTGTTGTGGTTAGCTGTCTCAACCTTGTTGTGGTTAGCTGTCTCAACCTTGTATGGTTAGCTGTCTCAACCTTGTGTGGTTAGCTGTCTCAACCTTGTGTGTTGTGGTTAGCTGTCTCAACCTTGTTGTGGT
>NW_028165627.1:0-22500 GCF_964263955.1 Coregonus lavaretus | reverse complement strand
GACACCCCACTAAATACCCTAGTTTAACACTCCCAACCTCTGATATTCCACTAAATACCCTAGTTTAATACTCCCAACCTCTGATACTCCACTAAATACCCTAGTTTAATAATCCCTATCTCTGACACCCCACTAAATACCCTAGTTTAATACTCCCAATGTCTGACACCCCACTAAATACCCTAGTTTAACACTCCCAACCTCTGATACTCCACTAAATACCCTAGTTTAATACTCCCAACCTCTGATATTCCACTAAATACCCTAGTTTAATACTCCCAACCTCTGATACTCCACTAAATACCCTAGTTTAATACTCCCAACCTCTGATACTCCACTAAATACCCTAGTTTAATAATCCCTATCTCTGACACCCCACTAAATACCCTAGTTTAATACTCCCAACCTCTGATACTCCACTAAATACCCTAGTTTAATACTCCCATTCTCTGATATTCCACTAAATACCCTAGTTTAATACTCCCAACCTCTGATACTCCACTAAATACCCTAGTTTAATAATCCCTATCTCTGATACTCCACTAAATACCCTAGTTTAATAATCCCAACCTCTGATACTCCACTAAATACCCTAGTTTAATACTCCCAACCTCTGATACTCCACTAAATACCCTAGTTTAATAATCCCTATCTCTGACACCCCACTAAATACCCTAGTTTAATACTCCCAACCTCTGATACTCCACTAAATACCCTAGTTTAATACTCCCATTCTCTGATATTCCACTAAATACCCTAGTTTAATACTCCCAACCTCTGATACTCCACTAAATACCCTAGTTTAATAATCCCTATCTCTGACACCCCACTAAATACCCTAGTTTAACACTCCCAACCTCTGATACTCCACTAAATACCCTAGTTTAATACTCCCAACCTCTGATATTCCACTAAATACCCTAGTTTAATACTCCCAACCTCTGATACTCCACTAAATACCCTAGTTTAATACTCCCAACCTCTGATACTCCACTAAATACCCTAGTTTAATAATCCCTATCTCTGACACCCCACTAAATACCCTAGTTTAATACTCCCAACCTCTGATACTCCACTAAATACCCTAGTTTAATAATCCCTATCTCTGATATTCCACTAAATACCCTAGTTTAACACTCCCAACCTCTGATACTCCACTAAATACCCTAGTTTAATACTCCCAACCTCTGATATTCCACTAAATACCCTAGTTTAATAATCCCTATCTCTGACACCCCACTAAATACCCTAGTTTAATAATCCCTATCTCTGACACCCCACTAAATACCCTAGTTTAATACTCCCAACCTCTGATATTCCACTAAATACCCTAGTTTAACACTCCCAACCTCTGATACTCCACTAAATACCCTAGTTTAACACTCCCAACCTCTGATACTCCACTAAATACCCTAGTTTAATACTCCCAACCTCTGATATTCCACTAAATACCCTAGTTTAATAATCCCTATCTCTGACACCCCACTAAATACCCTAGTTTAATACTCCCAACCTCTGATATTCCACTAAATACCCTAGTTTAATAATCCCTATCTCTGACACCCCACTAAATACCCTAGTTTAATACTCCCAACCTCTGATATTCCACTAAATACCCTAGTTTAATAATCCCTATCTCTGACACCCCACTAAATACCCTAGTTTAATACTCCCAACCTCTGATATTCCACTAAATACCCTAGTTTAATAATCCCTATCTCTGACACCCCACTAAATACCCTAGTTTAATACTCCCAACCTCTGATATTCCACTAAATACCCTAGTTTAATAATCCCTATCTCTGACACCCCACTAAATACCCTAGTTTAATACTCCCAACCTCTGATATTCCACTAAATACCCTAGTTTAATACTCCCAACCTCTGATATTCCACTAAATACCCTAGTTTAATACTCCCATTCTCTGACACCTCACTAAATACCCTAGTGTAATACTCCCAACCTCTGATACTCCACTAAATACCCTAGTTTAATACTCCCATTCTCTGACACCCCACTAAATACCCCAGTTTAATACTCCCTATCTCTGACACCTCACTAAATACCCTACTTTAATAATCCTAATCGATGGTCTTTTATCAGTGAGTGTAAAGTAGAGTTACCTCGTGACAGTTTGATTATGGTAACATGGGGTGTTAACACCTCTCAATACACACTAAGGGTGCCGACTCCCACTGTGTCCACCACTGATAGAGGTTGACAACAGGGTTTCTGGCTTGTTGGGGGCTCCTCTTTCTAAATAGTTTGAGACCATCCAGACTACAGTAACATCCTTCTTCAATTTCAGTTCTGGAGAGATACTGGCCGTGCATGGTTTCGTTCCAGCCCTGCATTAATACATCTGATTCAGTTAGTCAAGGCACAGATGGAATGTTTTGATCGTGATTGTAATAATTGATTACGGTACTCCAATTCACCCTAGAAAGTTTTGGAACGAGTAACTAACTTTCTTCGGAGAGTAAACTCCTGTATTCCTCCCTCTATCACGTGTTGCCTCTCTGTTCTCTCTCGGTCTCCAGCTCTCTAACATCTCTGTCTCTCTGCCTCTCCTTTCTCACTCTCTCTCTCTCTCTCTCTCTCTCTCTCTCTCTTTCCTCTATCTTTCTCTTTCCTCTCTCTCTCTCTCTCTCTCTCTCTCTCTTTCCTCTCTCTCTCTCTCTTTCCTCTCTCTCTCTCTCTTTCCTCTCTCTTTCTCTTTCCTCTCTCTCTCTCTCTCTCTCTCTCTCTCCCCTCTCTCTCTCTCTCTCTCTATCCCCTATCTCTCTCTCTATACTCTCTCTAAGACGTGTGGTAACTCCTTAAGCACCCTGTTTTGGGCCCATTATCATTCCGGACCACGATCTGAGATCTCTTCAAGTCACCATTGAACTCTCTGCCTCTGCTTTGCGTTGTAGAGAACAGGAGAGGAGTGGAGAAGGAGAGGGGTGGAGGAGGAGAGGAGTGGAGTGGAGGAGGAGAGGAGTGGAGAAGGAAAGGGGTGGAGGACGAGGGGAGTGGAGGAGGAGAGGAGTGGAGTGGAGGAGGAGAGGGGTGGAGGAGGAAAGGGGTGGAGGACGAGAGGAGTGGAGGAGGAGAGGAGTGGAGTGGAGGAGGAGAGGGGTGGAGGAGGAGAGGGGTGGAGGAGAGGAGTGGAGTGGAGGAGGAGAGGAGTGGAGAAGGAAAGGGGTGGAGGACGAGAGGAGTGGAGGAGGAGAGGGCCAAGTGCCACTTGATGACAGAGAGAGGTGTTGGAGAGGATAGGGAGCCTAGAGGCTGCACTCTGAGCGCTCCACCACCCTGTTGTTGTTGAACCTGCCTCCTACCAATCCCCATCACCACAACTGACCGACTGACCGGGGCGGCCTGCTCTCAAAAAAGCTACTGATTAAAGACTGTCTGGTGTCAGGCGTAGCGCTCCACTGGAAAAGGCAGGCAGGGTGATTCCGTTTGTGTGCATATGTGTGTGTGTGTCCATCGGAAGAAGCAGGGAGACTTCCTGGGTGATGCTGGGGAAGTCACAGCACAGGCCTCTACAAACCAAGCCCAGCCCTGTATCAGTAACCCAGCCCTGTATCAGTAACCCAGCCCTGTATCAGTAACCCAGCCCTGTATCAGTAACCCAGCCCTGTATCAGTAACCAGCCCTGTATCAGTAACCCAGCCCAGCCCTGTATCAGTAACCCAGCCCTGTATCAGTAACCCAGCCCTGTATCAGTAACCCAGCCCAGCCCTGTAACAGTACCCAGCCCTGTATCAGTAACCCAGCCCAGCCCTGTATCAGTAACCCAGCCCTGTATCAGTAACCCAGCCCTGTATCAGTAACCCAGCCCAGCCCTGTATCAGTAACCCAGCCCTGTATCAGTAACCCAGCCCTGTATCAGTAACCCAGCCCTGTATCAGTAACCCAGCCCTGTATCAGTAACCCAGCCCAGTATCAGTAACCCAGCCCAGCCCTATATCAGTAACCCAGCCCAGCCCTGTATCAGTAACCCAGCCCTGTATCAGTAAACCAGCCCTGTATCAGTAACCCAGCCCTGTATCAGTAACCCAGCCCTGTATCAGTAACCCAGCCCTGTATCAGTAAACCAGCCCTGTATCAGTAACCCAGCCCTGTATCAGTAACCCAGCCCAGCCCTGTATCAGTAACCCAGCCCTGTATCAGTAACCCAGCCCTGTATCAGTAACCCAGCCCTGTATCAGTAACCCAGCCCTGTATCAGTAACCCAGCCCTGTATCAGTAACCCAGCCCAGCCCTGTATCAGTAACCCAGCCCTGTATCAGTAACCCAGCCCTGTATCAGTAACCCAGCCCTGTATCAGTAAACCAGCCCTGTATCAGTAACCCAGCCCAGCCCTGTATCAGTAACCCAGCCCTGTATCAGTAGCCCAGCCCTGTATCAGTAACCCAGCCCTGTATCAGTAACCCAGCCCTGTATCAGTAACCCAGCCCTGTATCAGTAACCCAGCCCTGTATCAGTAACCCAGCCCTGTATCAGTAACCCAGCCCAGCCCTGTATCAGTAACCCAGCCCAGCCCTGTATCAGTAACCCAGCCCTGTATCAGTAAACCAGCCCTGTATCAGTAACCCAGCCCTGTATCAGTAACCCAGCCCTGTATCAGTAACCCAGCCCTGTATCAGTAACCCAGCCCTGTATCAGTAACCCAGCCCTGTATCAGTAAACCAGCCCTGTATCCGTAACCCAGCCCTGTATCAGTAACCCAGCCCTGTATCAGTAACCCAGCCCTGTATCAGTAACCCAGCCCTGTATCAGTAACCCAGCCCTGTATCAGTAACCCAGCCCTGTATCAGTAACCCAGCCCTGTATCAGTAACCCAGCCCTGTATCAGTAACCCAGCCCTGTATCAGTAACCCAGCCCTGTATCAGTAACCCAGCCCTGTATCAGTAACCCAGCCCTGTATCAGTAAACCAGCCCTGTATCCGTAACCCAGCCCTGTATCAGTAACCCAGCCCTGTATCAGTAACCCAGCCCTGTATCAGTAACCCAGCCCTGTATCAGTAACCCAGCCCTGTATCAGTAACCCAGCCCAGCCCTGTATCAGTAACCCAGCCCTGTATCAGTAACCCAGCCCAGCCCTGTATCAGTAACCCAGCCCAGCCCTGTATCAGTAACCCAGCCCTGTATCAGTAAACCAGCCCTGTATCAGTAACCCAGCCCTGTATCAGTAACCCAGCCCTGTATCAGTAACCCAGCCCTGTATCAGTAACCCAGCCCTGTATCAGTAACCCAGCCCTGTATCAGTAACCCAGCCCTGTATCAGTAAACCAGCCCTGTATCCGTAACCCAGCCCTGTATCAGTAACCCAGCCCTGTATCAGTAACCCAGCCCTGTATCAGTAACCCAGCCCTGTATCAGTAACCCAGCCCTGTATCAGTAACCCAGCCCAGCCCTGTATCAGTAACCCAGCCCTGTATCAGTAACCCAGCCCTGTATCAGTAACCCAGCCCAGCCCTGTATCAGTAACCCAGCCCTGTATCAGTAACCCAGCCCTGTATCAGTAACCCAGCCCTGTATCAGTAAACCAGCCCTGTATCAGTAACCCAGCCCTGTATCAGTAAACCAGCCCTGTATCAGTAACCCAGCCCTGTATCAGTAACCCAGCCCTGTATCAGTAACCCAGCCCTGTATCAGTAACCCAGCCCTGTATCAGTAACCCAGCCCAGCCCTGTATCAGTAACCCAGCCCTGTATCAGTAACCCAGCCCTGTATCAGTAACCCAGCCCTGTATCAGTAAACCAGCCCTGTATCAGTAACCCAGCCCTGTATCAGTAACCCAGCCCTGTATCAGTAACCCAGCCCTGTATCAGTAACCCAGCCCTGTATCAGTAACCCAGCCCTGTATCAGTAACCCAGCCCTGTATCAGTAACCCAGCCCAGCCCTGTATCAGTAACCCAGCCCTGTATCAGTAAACCAGCCCTGTATCAGTAACCCAGCCCAGCCCTATATCAGTAACCCAGCCCAGCCCTGTATCAGTAACCCAGCCCTGTATCAGTAACCCAGCCCTGTATCAGTAAACCAGCCCTGTATCAGTAAACCAGCCCTGTATCAGTAAACCAGCCCTGTATCAGCAGCCCTGTATCAGTAACCCAGCCCTGTATCAGTAACCCAGGCCAGCCCTGTATCAGTAACCCAGCCCTGTATCAGTAACCCAGCCCTGTATCAGTAACCCAGCCCTGTATCAGTAACCCAGCCCTGTATCAGTAACCCAGCCCTGTATCAGTAAACCAGCCCTGTATCAGTAACCCAGCCCTGTATCAGTAACCCAGCCCAGCCCTGTATCAGTAACCCAGCCCTGTATCAGTAACCCAGCCCTGTATCAGTAACCCAGCCCTGTATCAGTAACCCAGCCCAGCCCTGTATCAGTAACCCAGCCCAGCCCTGTATCAGCAGCCCTGTATCAGTAACCCAGCACTGTATCAGTAACCCAGCCCAGCCCTGTATCAGTAACCCAGCCCTGTATCAGTAACCCAGCCCTGTATCAGTAACCCAGCCCTGTATCAGTAACCCAGCCCTGTATCAGTAACCCAGCCCTGTATCAGTAACCCAGCCCTGTATCAGTAACCCAGCCCTGTATCAGTAACCCAGCCCTGTATCAGTAAACCAGCCCTGTATCAGTAACCCAGCCCTGTATCAGTAACCCAGCCCTGTATCAGTAACCCAGCCCTGTATCAGTAACCCAGCCCTGTATCAGTAAACCAGCCCTGTATCAGTAACCCAGCCCAGCCCTGTATCAGTAAACCAGCCATGTATCAGTAACCCAGCAGTAACCCAGCCCAGCCCTGTATCAGTAACCCAGCCCTGTATCAGTAACCCAGCCCTGTATCAGTAACCCAGCCCTGTATCAGTAACCCAGCCCAGCCCTGTATCAGTAACCCAGCCCTGTATCAGTAACCCAGCCCTGTATCAGTAACCCAGCCCTGTATCAGTAACCCAGCCCTGTATCAGTAACCCAGCCCTGTATCAGTAACCCAGCCCTGTATCAGTAACCCAGCCCTGTATCAGTAACCCAGCCCTGTATCAGTAACCCAGCCCTGTATCAGTAACCCAGCCCTGTATCAGTAACCCAGCCCAGCCCTGTATCAGTAACCCAGCCCTGTATCAGTAACCCAGCCCTGTATCAGTAACCCAGCCCTGTATCAGTAACCCAGCCCTGTATCAGTAAACCAGCCCTGTATCAGTAACCCAGCCCTGTATCAGTAACCCAGCCCTGTATCAGTAACCCAGCCCTGTATCAGTAACCCAGCCCTGTATCAGTAACCCAGCCCTGTATCAGTAACCCAGCCCTGTATCAGTACCCCAGCCCTGTATCAGTAACCCAGCCCTGTATCAGTAAACCAGCCCTGTATCAGTAAACCAGCCCTGTATCAGTAACCCAGCCCTGTATCAGTAACCCAGTGTGTGTGTTATTGTGAGAGTGTCTGTGTGTGTGTTATTGTGAGAGTGTCTGTGTGTGTGTTATTGTGAGAGTGTCTGTGTGTGTGTGTTATTGTGAGAGTGTCTGTGTGTGTGTTATTGTGAGAGTGTCTGTGTGTGTGTTATTGTGAGAGTGTCTGTGTGTGTGTTATTGTGAGAGTGTCTGTGTGTGTGTGTTATTGTGAGAGTGTCTGTGTGTGTGTTATTGTGAGAGTGTCTGTGTGTGTGTTATTGTGAGAGTGTCTGTGTGTGTGTTATTGTGAGAGTGTCTGTGTGTGTGTTATTGTGAGAGTGTCTGTGTGTGTGTTATTGTGAGAGTGTCTGTGTGTGTGTGTTATTGTGAGAGTGTCTGTGTGTGTGTTATTGTGAGAGTGTCTGTGTGTGTGTTATTGTGAGAGTGTCTGTGTGTGTGTGTGTTATTGTGAGAGTGTCTGTGTGTGTGTGTTATTGTGAGAGTGTCTGTGTGTGTGTGTTATTGTGAGAGTGTCTGTGTGTGTGTTATTGTGAGAGTGTCTGTGTGTGTGTTATTGTGAGAGTGTCTGTGTGTGTGTGTTATTGTGAGAGTGTCTGTGTGTGTGTTATTGTGAGAGTGTCTGTGTGTGTGTTATTGTGAGAGTGTCTGTGTGTGTGTGTTATTGTGAGAGTGTCTGTGTGTGTGTTATTGTGAGAGTGTCTGTGTGTGTGTTATTGTGAGAGTGTCTGTGTGTGTGTTATTGTGAGAGTGTCTGTGTGTGTGTTATTGTGAGAGTGTCTGTGTGTGTGTTATTGTGAGAGTGTCTGTGTGTGTGTTATTGTGAGTGTCTGTGTGTGTGTTATTGTGAGAGTGTCTGTGTGTGTGTTATTGTGAGAGTGTCTGTTTGTGTGTTATTGTGAGAGTGTCTGTGTGTGTGTTATTGTGAGAGTGTCTGTGTGTGTGTTATTGTGAGAGTGTCTGTGTGTGTGTTATTGTGAGAGTGTCTGTGTGTGTGTTATTGTGAGAGTGTCTGTGTGTGTGTTATTGTGAGAGTGTCTGTGTGTGTGTTATTGTGAGAGTGTCTGTTTGTGTGTTATTGTGAGAGTGTCTGTGTGTGTGTTATTGTGAGATTGTCTGTGTGTGTGTTATTGTGAGAGTGTCTGTGTGTGTGTTATTGTGAGAGTGTCTGTGTGTGTGTTATTGTGAGAGTGTCTGTGTGTGTGTTATTGTGAGAGTGTCTGTGTGTGTGTTATTGTGAGAGTGTCTGTGTGTGGCTCTTTGATGGAGAAGCTGTCCACTCCCTGCAGTGTGTCCCCTCACCGTGGCTCTTTAACAGAGAAGCTGTCCACTCCCAGTACAGCCCCCAGTGGGTCGTCAGCACAGTGCACTAGGTGTTGCTGCTTCATGTCATAAAGCTGCTTCTTCATGATGTACTGCCCCAGGTAGAATATCACCTGACAATAGACAGCACAGGGGTCAGAGGTCAACACCACAGCATAACACACAAGAGGAGAGAGAGCGTAACAGGGGTGCTGCCAGAGGTCAAGAGGAGAGAGAGCGTAACAGGGGTGCTGCCAGAGGTCAAGAGGAGAGAGAGCGTAACAGGGATGCTGCCAGAGGTCAAGAGGAGAGAGAGCGTAACAGGGGTGCTGCCAGAGGTCAAGAGGAGAGAGAGCGTAACAGGGGTGCTGCCAGAGGTCAAGAGGAGAGAGAGCGTAACAGGGGTGCTGCCAGAGGTCAAGAGGAGAGAGAGCGTAACAGGGGTGCTGCCAGAGGTCAAGAGGAGAGAGAGCGTAACAGGGGTGCTGCCAGAGGTCAAGAGGAGAGAGAGCGTAACAGGGGTGCTGCCAGAGGTCAAGAGGAGAGAGAGCGTAACAGGGGTGCTGCCAGAGGTCAAGAGGAGAGAGAGCGTAACAGGGGTGCTGCCAGAGGTCAAGAGGAGAGAGAGCGTAACAGGGGTGCTGCCAGAGGTCAAGAGGAGAGAGAGCGTAACAGGGGTGCTGCCAGAGGTCAAGAGGAGAGAGAGCGTAACAGGGGTGCTGCCAGAGGTCAAGAGGAGAGAGAGCGTAACAGGGGTGCTGCCAGAGGTCAAGAGGAGAGAGAGCGTAACAGGGGTGCTGCCAGAGGTCAAGAGGAGAGAGAGCGTAACAGGGGTGCTGCCAGAGGTCAAGAGGAGAGAGAGCGTAACAGGGGTGCTGCCAGAGGTCAAGAGGAGAGAGAGCGTAACAGGGGTGCTGCCAGAGGTCAAGAGGAGAGAGAGCGTAACAGGGGTGCTGCCAGAGGTCAAAAGGAGAGAGAGCGTAACAGGGGTGCTGCCAGAGGTCAAGAGGAGAGAGAGCGTAACAGGGGTGCTGCCAGAGGTCAAGAGGAGAGAGAGCGTAACAGGGGTGCTGCCAGAGGTCAAAAGGAGAGAGAGCGTAACAGGGGTGCTGCCAGAGGTCAAGAGGAGAGAGAGCGTAACAGGGGTGCTGCCAGAGGTCAAGAGGAGAGAGAGCGTAACAGGGGTGCTGCCAGAGGTCAAGAGGAGAGAGAGCGTAACAGGGGTGCTGCCAGAGGTCAAGAGGAGAGAGAGCGTAACAGGGGTGCTGCCAGAGGTCAAGAGGAGAGAGAGCGTAACAGGGGTGCTGCCAGAGGTCAAGAGGAGAGAGAGCGTAACAGGGGTGCTGCCAGAGGTCAAGAGGAGAGAGAGCGTAACAGGGGTGCTGCCAGAGGTCAAGAGGAGAGAGAGCGTAACAGGGGTGCTGCCAGAGGTCAAGAGGAGAGAGAGCGTAACAGGGGTGCTGCCAGAGGTCAAGAGTAGAAGTCTGGGAATGTCTCAGGATAAGACCGCACCATCAATAGTTCTGTCCCAGTCTAGTTGATACTCTCCATATACTGATCCAGGCAGTTCTGTCTCAGTCTAGTCGATACCCTCTCTCCATATACTGATCCAGCCAGTTCTGTCCCAGTCTAGTCGATACACCTCATCCCATACTGATCCAGGCAGTTCTGTCCCAGTCTAGTCGATACACCTCATCCCATACTGATCCAGACAGTTCTGTCCCAGTCTAGTCGATACCCTCCCTCCATATACTGATCCAGGCAGTTCTGTCCCAGTCTAGTTGATACACCTCATCCCATACTGATCCAGGCAGTTCTGTCTCAGTCTAGTCGATACCCTCTCTCCATATACTGATCCAGGCAGTTCTGTCCCAGTCTAGTCGATACACCTCATCCCATACTGATCCAGGCAGTTCTGTCCCAGTCTAGTCGATACACCTCATCCCATACTGATCCAGCCAGTTCTGTCCCAGTCTAGTTGATACCCTCCCTCCATATACTGATCCAGACAGTTCTGTCCCAGTCTAGTCGATACCCTCTCTCCATATACTGATCCAGGCAGTTCTGTCCCAGTCTAGTCGTTACTCTCCATATACTGATCCAGCCAGTTCTGTCCCAGTCTAGTTGATACACCTCATCCCATACTGATCCAGACAACTCAATAAGAGTATTCTGGGTCCCATTTTAGACAGGCAACTGATAAGACACATGATCACTGTACTGAGTAGAAATATATGACTCCATCCCATATACTTCTCTAGCTGACAGGAGGCTATTGTGATTGATCACTGCCACGAAGGCATCAGTTCCTTATCATAAAAGCAGATTACACAGACTGTAAACATATTCTCCAGCAATCAATGTGGACCAGTTAAACACTCAACACCCTATAAACTAAAGCATCAATGCAGCCTCTCAGTCTGAGATAACTGTCTCCCTGATGAACAACAGAGAGGAAGGAGTCCCAGACTAGTTTGACATTCCAGAGGTCCATTTGAACCCCAGTGAGTCAGAGAGGAAGGAGTCCCAGACTAGTTTGACATCCCAGAGGTCCATTTGAACCCCAGTGAGTCAGAGAGGAAGGAGTCCCAGACTAGTTTGACATTCCAGAGGTCCATTTGAACCCCAGTGAGTCAGAGAGGAAGTCAAGAGGTGACTGAATGTTCTAACATTCTAACTAAGATAAACACCAATCTCTCTCTCTGACTCAGACTTCCTCACAGACAGATAGACCCCCTGACAATTCTCCCCAAAGCTGTGTGACATGTCTTCAAAACCAAGGGGACCTGCTAGCCAATCATAGCTCACCATTTATGTTTAAAATAAGTAAATGACAGTGCATTTGTATTCTAGTTTAGCAGATGCTCTTATCTAGAGTGACAATCAGTTCATTCAACTAAAGTAGGTAAAACAGTATATCAACAGGAAAAACAACAGAACCAAGACAAAAGCCTTTATATTTTTTTGAGAGCATCTACTGTATGTAGTACTTAGTTGATGAAAGCGACAACCAATAGTGAAACTAGTGTAAATCTAACTATGTGGAGAAGAATCCAGAGGCAACACCTACACAACTTCTATACCAGTAGTTTGGCTGCTAACAACACATGAAGAGTAACTATTCCTTCCTTAGAAATGAACTAATATCCACTATTCTAGGAGTAAACTAAGATATACTGCAATTGGAAATTCACAACATCAAATATTTAACTTAATTAAAATATGAGACTAGAAAATATTATGGAAACTGAAAAGTCTGGGATATAATGTCCATTGAGGGTCTTAACGGTTTTCATCTGTCTGCTTCACGCAAACAATAACTTGATTAACTAAAGTTGAGCCAAAGACGTGTGGTTTCTATATCAGCAGGGTACAGGCAACAAAGACTTTCTCTGTTTCTTTCCACTACACGATGGAGCCGTCCCTGTTCTGGGCGGGGATCATGACGGCGATGGCGCCCATGCGGCTGAGGTTGGGGCCGGCCATCTTGCTGGCGACGGGCGGGGGCAGGGGTGCGTGGCTGGGGGGCCTCTCGTACTCCTCCACGGAGGGGATCTTGTCGTACTGGGGCTTGAGGGCATACTCGTGCAGGTTGGAGGGGGACATGGAGCCCAGGGAGGAGCGCTGGCTGCCCACGCTGGTGAAGGAGCGGGCTGTCGACACGCGGCTCTTCGGAGGGGGGACGTCCTCTCTGATCTCGTAGGAGATCTCCTTCTCATACTTCTTCCTGTTGCGGGCGCGGCAGCAGCAGAAGAGGATGATGGCGATGATGATGAGGGCCAGCAGAACAGCGATGATGGCTCCAGCTATGATACCAGCAGTGTTGGGGGGGGGAGTGATGCCAAGCTGTAGAATACACTCCTCCATGCCCACTCGGTTCTTAGCTGTGCAGCGGTAGGTTCCCGAGGAGCTGGTGGACGCGTTCCTTACGTTCATGGTGCCTCCCACAGGGTCTAGCACGGCGGAGGCAGGCAGCAGTTTGTTGTCGCTGGTCTTCTCCCAGGTGTACTGCAGGGGGTTGGTACCTTCACTGGACATACACCTCAGGACCACGTCCTTACCCTCCTGGGTGGGGCCCTCGGCATAGCATCTGGGCTTGGAAGGCCTCACCATGACGGTCAGCAGCATCTTCCTGCTGCGGATGCCCGGGGCCTTCTTCACCTTGCACTGATAGGTCCCAGTGTCACTAGACTTTAGACCCGTTAGGTTGATGGAGGCGTCGCCATTCTTAGGGTCGGCTGAGTTGAAGTGGGCCCGCCCCTTCACTGCAGGGTAGTAGTCCTCATAGGCCCTGTCCCCAGAGTACAGGATCACCACTTTATCCTCTTTCTGGTTGTCGGAGGCCAGCAGGCTCCATTCAATGTCCAGGGGGCCAGAGTCCTCGGGGGCCAGAGAGAACTGGCAGTCCAGCTTGACGCTCTCACTGCTGGCCTTCTCTATGGACGTGGGCCCCTGGGATGTGATCTCCAGGCCATGGGCTACACCTGCAATGAGAATAATCAATACAGAGCCGAGGTGGGATACCGTGAAATCCATTCCTTTCTGTCTATTCCAAGACTTTTCCTTTAAAACTCGGGTGAAAAAAGAATTTCTGCGGCGCTCCTTACAGACAGACCACTCTCCCCTAGCATCAAAACTCTCAGCTCCCTCTTTGCCTCAGCAGGTGCATAGGAGAGCGCGAGTCTAGACACGTGATTTCCGGAGGGTACCAAAGCCGACTTTTCTGTCTTTCACCTGTTGAAGAGTAGAGCAAAAAATACATTTAAAATGTCAAAGTTAACATGCAATGCCTTATAAAAGTATACAATTACATACACGTCAAGACAAGCTTTGGAAGACAGAAACAAGCTTACCTATCTAAATAAATAGAAGTACTAAAGAGTAGACGTCCCTTATATACACACACACACACATCTCTATAATACACCCTTCATATTCTGTACATAAAGTGCTTCAGCTCGGATGCTAGCAGTAGGAACCACTTCCCCGTCTCCCCGGGATTTAAATAGGCTCGGAAAGACATGTCAGGGCTAGCATTGCTCCGGCTGTTGACGCCAGTGTAGGGCTAGCAGTAGGAACCACTTCCCCGTCTCCCCGGGATTTAAATAGGCTCGGAAAGACATGTCAGGGCTAGCATTGCTCCGGCTGTTGACGCCGGTGTAGGGCTAGCAGTAGGAACCACTTCCCCGTCTCCCCGGGATTTAAATAGGCTCGGAAAGACATGTCAGGGCTAGCATTGCTCCGGCTGTTGACGCCGGTGTAGGGCTGAAGCCAGATTACTAACCTCCCTTGACATGTCGAAGCATGACGAGCACACCGCTTTGAGTCACCCACCTAGCGGCCACCCTGCGTCTGTGCACCCCCCTCCACCCTTAGTGCCGAGTTGGATATGCCCGGCATGTCCCAGTTTACTACAGCTCCGCATTATGTAATAATCAGCTGTCAGACTGGAATGGTTGCTTTGTAGGTTCCTGGACTCTTATCTTCCATTTTGTTTTCGATCTTAAAAAATTAGTGTAGGAAATAGGGATTTGGTTAAAGAATCTGGCAATGTCTGTATATATATTTATTTTTTAAAGAAGTGAATGTCCAGGGTTTTCAATAACAAAATCTGGTCACTTATTTCCTTTCACATATTTCTTATTTTCATCCAAATTATTCCAACGGAAAAAATGGTATTTGGGTAAGAAAGGGCTATAAAAAACTGATGCAACTTAAATATATTAATTTAATGAGGGGATTTAATTAAATATTTTAGCACACATGCAGGCTTATAGCTTGACAAAACAGATGAAAAGGAACTGGCTTTTCTAGCTAGCTTGTAAACCAATTCAAGTTACACTAGCAATTTTATTTTCCAATGCATGTAACATTGGGTTAACCACAGTGTATTGATGTATTCTGAATCAAAGACTTGTTTACCAATTATGCTAAACTTATTAGCTAGCTTGCCAACATAGCTAGCATCGTTAGCATCGCTAGCACGCTAACCCTTAGCTAGCACGCTAACCCTTAGCTAGCAGTAAATAAGTATAGCGTAGAATCCCGTATTATCGGCATATTCAACAGCGTTTAAGAAATATATTACCTTCAACAGTGTTATCTTGTGATCAAGCCTTCAATGTTTTGTGATTATTGGTGTCGTAAAAATGTTAGCTAACGGGTTAGCAATTAGCAAGTTTGACATTTCATTGGAAATACTACTGTTGTCAGCTTTTGATAAGCTGTTTAGCAAAAAAATACGTCCCGTATTATCGGCATACGGCCCCCAGTTATTGGCCACCTTACTATTTTGTTCAATTACAAGATATATCCGTTTAATTTTGTTGAAAAAAGAGACACCAACCACGTACCCGAAGTGTTTACTAGATAGTTGACTAGTTGTCTCCAGGTAAAAAATAATGACTTGCCTGTCAACTTTTCATTGCGTAGCCCGGTGCGCCCTCTTGTGGACTCATAAAAAATGGTTCTTCACCAACATATTCTGTGTTGTAACCAAATGAAATATGAGTATTAATAATTTACATCAAATACACTTTAATTTCAGTTATGTGCATTAACATAAAACAATGAAAACACTGTTGGAGTTTGTGTTGCAGAGGTGCACTTGGAAAGTAAAGGAAGAAATACACAAGATGGGTTCAATAAATATATATATTATATTTTAGACATTTATTTTTTTGAACAAATAAATAATTTCATATGAACACAAACAAAACAAACAATTAAATCTCGACCTCCATCCCTATATTGTCACAAAAATCACAATAAAAATCCAGCTCCACCGCTACCTCTGGATCCCACTGCACACACCTGCAGTGGAACCAGTGCTGGCAAAAGTCACAGCACACCCATGGCACCTCGGATCTACACTCCTGAGAGGAGCTTGCAGGCGGATCACGCTCCCCGCAGCGAGCACAGCAGGTGGTGTCTTCTTTTATAAAAAATTAAATAATAATACAAATTGATTAATATGGTTTTGTAAAATGTAGAAGTTCTTCAACAACAATAGTAATTGATACAACTGAGAGAGCGAGAAAAACAGATTATGAAGTACCTGAGAGTGGTGCCATGGGTGGTGTGACAGATGTGACCGGTGTAGCTTTTCTCTTCCTTTTCTGTGCTGCAGTTTGAGAAAAAGTGGTGTTAGAGAGCATGTTGCATGAAAACCCTTTTCAACTTTTTTACATCAATACCTCTGGAGGAAGCTGCAGAGGTTTTGGAGGAGGCGGAGATGACTTGAGGGCTGGTGCTATTTACTGTAGATATATAAAGATATATATATATATTTTTTTTACATTGCTGTTTTATAAAACAGATAACAAACAGTCATTTTTTCGTAATTTTAACATGTGTTTACCTGTGGAGGTGGTGGTATTCAAATTTCGGGGGGCAGGGACATCAGACGAGGCTGCTATGGTGGTGTGACCAGGGGAGACGGAGGAGGCAGTTGGTCCAGAGGAGGCCGTGTTGGTGGTGACAGACATGGGGGGTGGTGTGCATCGTGGTGGTGGTGGACAAAACCGCCGACGATGGCTTGGAGGAGCTGGTGTTTGTAATGGTGGGGTTGAGGGGCCGACGATGGTGTGGCCGGGGGAGTAGGCATGTGGCCTTCTTCTGCAGCTGGGGACTCCGGCGGCTCCTACAGGTGTTGCACACTGGGAGGCACTGGCAGTGGTGATGCAGCTGTCAGGAGTGGTTCCAGCAGGGGGTCCAGCAGAGGCGATGGCGTCAATGGTCTCATCCATGGCAGCCCTCTCCTGTGCCCTCTGTGTTCTGAGGGCTGCCCGACGCTCTTTCTCCTCTGCCTCGGCCCTCTCCTTCTCACCCCTCTCCTGCCACTGGCGCGTGTATTCCTCCCCGGTGAGGCATGTGGTGACCACAGGGAGTCTTCTGTATCGGTCCAGCCGATACTTCAGGACAGTAAGGATGTGCCCCAGGTTCTTCGCTATCAGCCCACCCTCTATTAGGGGGTGCTCTTCTAGAGCTAGGGATAGGACTGGAGCAGCGGCTGGGACTGGGGCAGGGGCTGAGGGTCCTCCTGTGGTCGCTGGGGAGGAGGTGCTGATGGATGGCACATTGCTACTGGTTCCAGTAGAGGCGGTGTTGGGACCCGGTAGGGTCCGAGACGGCATTAAACGGGACCCATCAATGGCTGAAGGGTCAAAAGGGAAGAGGCCACACTTCTTAAACCCTTCCACCACATAGCGCATGTCCTTGCATCGCTGGTACGGGTAGCGGAATACTCTGGCAAATTCTGATTTGTTTACCATGTAGGAGTGGTCAAAATGGCTAAGGTCTCCAGCTACCTTGGAGAACTCAGCCTTTAAAGGGCCAAAGTATGCCACGTCCAGCGGCTGCAGGACATGGGTGCAGTGTGGTGGAAGACAAAGAAGTATAACCCCTTCCCTTAGTGCCACCGCGAGCACTTCCGGGTCCATGTGGCTCTTGTGCCCATCAAAGAGGAGAAGGAGAGGGCGCTCTTTCACTGCATACTTAATGAAGTGCTGAAACCACTTCCTGAACAGGTCCCCGTCAATGTAGCCACTGCTTGACCGTCCATACAAGGCTTGGGGGGGGCCTCCCAGTGTGTAGTGGCCACCGGGGAAACACTTGGGGTAGATGATAAACGGGGGGATGTCCTCCCCAGTTGCATTGAAGCAGGCCAGCACTGTGATGTGCTCCTTGGTCCCCGGAGCCTGCTGGTACACGTGTTTTGCGCCCCGGGGAGCCAGCACTTTGTGCCTGCTCTGGTCGCTACGAAACCCAGACTCATCGCAGTTATAGATTTGTCTGGGTTTCTCCCTCAACCCACTCTCCTCCAAGTGCTTCTCATAAGAAGTGAAGAAGGTGTCCATCGTCGGACGTGTGGCACACTCAGCTCTCCCCCTGTCCAGGGTGTCCGGCCTCCTCATGCTTAGGTTCTTGTGCCTCCTCCTGAACATTTCCCACCACCTCTTCCCCAGTGGTGGGATTGTTTCCCCTGGGTGCCGAAACCTACAATAGAATAGAATATATAATTGTCCATCCAGGATGAAAATGTTTGTTTTGGCATCACCATACACATCCACATTTACATCACACACATTGATAACAGTCAGTCCAGCATTCTACATACATAAACACATAGAACACCAAATACCTGCGGATTTTGTCTGCGTATTTCATCAGCCTCTGTCTGGTGAAGGGGAACCCATGGCTGGCGCAGTAGATACAGTACTGCACCAGAGACTTTTCATCCTCTGGTGCAAGCAATGTGGGTGGTCCACTGCGACAACCATGGGTCACCCGGCCGCTCAGCCTGTCCGCCAGGGTCTGCCGAGGTACACCATGCACCTTGGTAGATAAGAAAAGAAAACTGTTACTAGCAGATAAAATTCACATACATATGGTAATCTCCTAAAAACAAAAGATGCCTAACCTTGGCAGCCTGGCGGATAGCCATCCCTGCCCCGCAGTCCTCCATGGCATGGAACATGTCCACCTCACTCCATTGCTTCCTCTTGACTTTCTCCATGCTGCAGTGGTAAATACATGTAGCTAAATAACTTGGCATACTATACACATTTTAGAAAGATAACTCAATCTGAATATGTATAAACATTTACATTTCAAAGCTAAGGCATTGAAAGGTGAGTGGAACAAAAAGCTTACAGCACCTGTTATTCCCAGGCGGTCTCCTATCCAAGTACTAACCAGGCCCAATCCTGCTTTGCTTCCGAGATCAGACGAGATCAGGCATATTCAGGATGGTATGGCCGTAAGCGCAGGTACAACTCCTAGTACACTATATAAAGACATTAACAAAATTTACCATCGATTCGAATTTCCGTGTAACTTAATGAACCGACTAAAAACAAAGGCTGAATGTACTGCCTATATTTTGAGGGAAACGCACTGTCTATTATTTAAATTGACCAGGGCAGGGCAGCACATACAAACTGTATTTAGTCCAATAAAAATACAGGATATTATTAGGGTGATAAATAAAAGGCAGTTGCTCCATGATACATGTATTTTGAGGGAAACGCACTGACTATTATTTAATTTGATCAGGGCATGACAGGGCAGCACATACAAACTGCATTTAGTCCAATAAAATACATGATATTATTAGGGTGATAAATAAAAGGCAGTTGCTCCATGACACAAGAGCACTTTCTAGTGGAACAAAAAGCTTACAGCACCTGGTATTCCCAGGAGGTCTCCAATCCAAGTACTAACCAGGCCCAATCCTGCGTAGGTTCCGAGATCAGACGAGATCTGGTGTATTCAGGCTGGTATGGCCGTAAGCGAGTAAACAACTCTTGGTACACTATATAAAGACATTAACAAAATTTACCAGCGATTCGAATTTCCGTGCATCTTAATGAACCGACTAATAACAAAGGCTGAATGTACTGCCTATATTTTGAGGGAAACGCTTTGTCTATTATTTAATTTGACCAGGGCAGGGCAGCACATACAAACTGCATTTAGTCAAATAAAAATACATGATATTATTAGGGTGATAAATAAAAGGCAGTTGCTCAATGATACATGTATTTTGAGGGAAACGCACTGACCATTATTTAATTTGATCAGGGCAGGGCAGGGCAGCACATACAAACTGCATTTAGTCCAATAAAAGACATGATATTATTAGGGTGATAAATAAAAGGCAGTTGCTCCATGACACAAGAGCACTCTCTAGTGGAACAAAAAGCTTACAGCACCTGGTATTCCCAGGCGGTCTCCAATACAAATACTAACCAGGCCAGATCCTGCTTAGCTTCCGAGATCGGACGAAATCAGGCATATTCAGGATGGTATGGCCGTAAGCGCAGGAACAACTCTTGGTACACTATATAAAGAAATAAACAAAATGTATCAGTGATTCGTATTTCCATGCAAGTTAATGAACAGACAAAAAACAAAGGCTGAATGTACTGCCTATATTTTTAGGGAAACGCACTGTCTATTATTTAATTTGATCAGGTTAGGACAGCACATACAAACTGCATTTAGTCCAATAAAAATACAGGATATTATTAGGGTGATAAATAAAAGGCAGTTGCTCCATGACACAAGAGCACTCTCTAGTGGAACAAAAAGCTTACAGCACCTGGTATTCCCAGGCGGTCTCCCATCCAAGTACTAACCAGGCACAATCCTGCTTACCTTCCGAGATCAGATGAGATCGGGTGTATTCAGTCAACACAGCAGCCATTGCTAGCTAGCCAACACTACCAGCTAGCTGTACTGTAGTAGCTAAATACAATATCTTTGTGCTAGCTAGCCAACGTTTAATTATTGCTGCGTTATGAAAGAACTAGACACGGACACAAATTATCTGTTTAGTGTGTTAACACACTATTGGTAGTTTGTTGTAACCAAGTATTGGTGCTAAACTGTGTGTTATTGGATGCTAGCATGCTAGTTAGCTATGGCGTCATTGTTAGCTAGCTGAATAAAGTAAGTTGAGTCTATTCCTTGAAACATTGAACCGCTGTAGTTTACAACAATTCTAATTTCTAAAGTGGAAGTTGGGAGAGTTTTATTCGGGTGGTTCACTGAAACAATTATAGTTTCTGAGGTGGAAGTTGGGAGAGTTATATTTGGGAGTTTTTTGGTGAGGGAGGCCCTGCTCTCTCCTTTCCCAGATGTTTAGTTAATTTCATTCCGATCTCCTCTGCATTATTGTAGCCATCTGCTACAGCCTGTCAACTATGCCTCTGCCTATCCCTGTTCTCTCCTCTCCGCACAGGCTACACAAACGCCTCACACCGCATGGCTGCTGCCTCTCTAACCTGGTGGTCCCTGCACGCACCACACACCTGGAGTTCCAGGTCTAAGGCAGCCTCTGGAACTGCCGTTCTGCTGCCAACAAGGCTGACTTCATCCCAGCCTATGCTACCCTCCAGTCCCTCGACTTCCTGGCGCTGACGGAAACATGGATTACCACTGAAAACACTGCTACTCCTACTGCTCTCTCCTCGTCTGACCATGTGTTCTCGCATACCCCGAGAGCATCTGGTCAGAGGGGTGGTGGCACAGGAATCCTCATCCCTCCCAAGTGGTCATTCTCAATTTTTCCCCTAACCCATCTGTCTATCTCCTCATTTCAATTCCACGCTGTCACAGTCACTAGCCCATTTAAGCTTAATATCCTTGTCATCTATCGCCCTCCAGGTTTCCTTGGAGAGTTCATCAATGAGCTTGACGCCTTGATAAGTTGCTTTCCTGAGGATGGCTCACCCCTCACAGTTTTGGGGGATTTCAACCTCCCTACGTCTACATTTGACTCATTTCTCTCTGCCTCCTTCTTTCCAATCCTCTCCTCTTTTGACCTCACCCTCTCACCGTCCCCCCCTACTCACAAGGCAGGCAATACGCTTGACTTCATCTTTACTAGATGCTGCTCTTCTACTAATCTCACTGCAACTCCCCTCCATGTCTCCGACCACTACTTTGTATCCTTTTCTCTCTCGCTCTCCTCCAACACTACTCACTCTGCCCCTACACAGATGGTAATGCGCCGCCGCAACCTTCGCTCTCTCTCTCCCACTACTCTCTCCTCTTCCATCCTATCATCTCTTCCCTCTGCTCAATCCTTCTCCCTCCAATCTCCTGATTCTGCCTCCTCAACCGTCCTCTCCTCCCTTTCTGCATCCTTTGACTCCCTGTGTCCCCTATCCTCCCGGCCGGCTCGGTCCTCCCCTCCAGCTCCGTGGCTTGATGACTCATTGCGAGCTCACAGAACAGAGCTCCGGGCAGCTGAGCGGAAATGGAAGAAAACTAAACTCCCTGCCGACCTGGCATCTTTTCACTCCCTCCTCTCTACATTTTCTATATCTGTTTCTGCTGCTAAGGCCACTTTCTACCACTCTAAATTTCAAGCATCTGCCTCTAACCCTAGGAAGCTCTTTGCCACATTCTCCTCACTGTTGAATCCTCCCCCCCACCACCCCCCCTCCTCCCTCTCTGTGGATGACTTCGTCAACCACTTTGAAAAGAAGGTTGACGACATCCGATCCTCGTTTGTTAAGTCTAATGACACTGCTGGTCCTGCTCACACTGCCCTACCCTATGCTTTGACTTCTTTCTCCCCTCTCTCTCCAGATAAAATTTTGCGACTTGTGACTGCAGGCCGCCCAACAACCTGCCCGCTTGACCCCATCCCCTCCTCTCTTCTCCAGACCATCTCCGGTGACCTTCTCCCCTACCTCACCTCGCTGATCAACTCATCCTTGACCGCTGTCTATGTCCCTTCCGTCTTCAAGAGAGCGAGAGTTGCACCCCTTCTCAAAAAACCAACACTCGATCCCACTGATGTCAACAACTACAGACCAGTATCCCTTCTTTCTTTTCTTTCCAAAACTATTGAGCGTGCCATCTTTAGCCAACTCTCTTGCTTTCTCTCTCAGAATGACCTTCTTGATCCAAACCAGTCAGGTTTCAGGACTGGTCATTCAACTGAGACTGCTCTTCTCTGTGTCACGGAGGCTCTCCGCATTGCTAAAGCTAACTCTCTCTCCTCTGCTCTTGTCCTTCTAGACCTGTCTGCTGCCTTTGATACTGTGAACCATCAGATCCTCCTCTCCACACTCTCCGAGCTGGGTATCTCCGGTGCGGCTCACTCCTGGATTGCGTCCTACCTGACCGGTCGCTCCTACCAAGTTGCGTGGTGAGAAGCTGTCTCCGCACCACGTGCTCTCACCACTGGTGTCCCCCAGGGCTCAGTTCTAGGCCCTCTCCTATTCTCCCTATACACCAAGTCACTTGGCTCTGTCATATCCTCACATGGCCTCTCC
>NW_028165628.1:0-23213 GCF_964263955.1 Coregonus lavaretus | reverse complement strand
CCGTTCCCATTGCGGACACCATCGGTGCAGGTCCCGTTGGCTGATGTGGACGGGGGAACGGGTGGCACCGTGTCCACCTCTCTGACCCCTACACTCTCGTACAGCCCGTCGTCCAAGCAACGGACGGGTGAGTTCCGGATCCCCACCTCAGTGTAGGTGTGGTCTCTGACCCCCTCTCCTCCTTCCCCCTGGATGTCTCCCCCCACTGGGTCTCCCTCCCCCTCGGGGCTGGTGGGGATCAGGGGGAGCTGGCGGACAAGTGGGGGGCGGAGGTCAGAGGTGGAGCGACGGCTGTGGAGGAGGAGAAGGTCCATACTGGCTGGACGGTTCTTACACCCACCTAGAGAGAGCGAGAAGGAGGGGGACTTGTATTACCAGGTCATTGTTACATAGTTTCCATTTCACCAATGTACCGGTAGTTTTCTAGTTGTTGGCAGTCTATTGGTTGTTGGTATTGTTACTCACTGTTGCCGTTGCGGGGCAGGCGGTTGATCTCATGCAGCCTAGTGTCAGATTTACTCATGGAGCTGTTCTTGGGCTGACGGAGAGCACCCTATACAGAGAGCATAGACACTGCTCAGTCTGATGTACAATAACTGGGTGGTGCTAAACTCTTAGAAAAAAGGGTTCCAAAAGGGTTCTTCGGCTATTCCCATAGGAGAACCCTTTTTGATTCCCAGTAGAACCCTTTTTGGTTCCAGGTAGAACCCTTTTGCGTTCGATGTACAACCCTCTATAGAAAGGGTTCTACATGGAACCCAAATGGGTTCTACTTGGAACCAAAAGGGTTCTACTTGCACCAAAAAGGGTTCTTCAATGGGAATAGCCGAAGAACCCTTTAAGGGTCTAGACAGCTCCTTTTTTTCTAAGAGTGTAGATGTGTTTGATATTTCTGCTGCTATAAATGAGGGTGATAATTTAGTAGATTTTATGCTGGGTGGTAGAGTGAGCTCTCAAAGTCATGTGTAAGGTAGTACTAGGAATGCAATTTATTGGGTGGGCCGATAACAAACGACGGTAAAGGGATCGTGGATGGGGTGCAATGGATGGTAGGTCTGAAATATACAACATAAAGAATAAAAAATGTATGAGGTTAAAGAAGGGGTTAATATGGGGTAAGGGAAAAGTGAAAGGGCCAGCGTGGGCAATTAAAATAACTCACCATGTCTCCTGAGGTGCCCTTCTCTCCATTGGCCGGAGGATGCTTGGTCTTGTTTTTCCTGAGGACACATGAAGGAACAATTATTATTATTGTGCTATTATTAACCATGTCGCTGCTGAGTTTCACTCAGAGAGAAGTAAATATTCCTCCATGGTTGCTAACACGTCACTACGGGCGCCTTGGGAACGGTGTATCCATGGGGGACTGTTGATAGGGCGAGCCATGTGATGCAGGTGTGCTGAAGACAGCAGTAGAGAGAGAGGTGGGAGAGGAGGTGTGAAGGTATATCTGACTATACGTGCAACTGATCTCAATTCTCATATGTGGCTTCCTCTCCTCATCTACTGCTCTTCACCTGTACCGATCGGATCTAAATGGACATGTGAAAGTAGATTCCCGGAGGCCATCCATACATTGCTTTCACCTAGCCTGTGTTTTTCAGTTCAGTGAAGATAAAGGAGAGGAGATGCACATGTGCACCTACACACGCACAGAGGCCACTTAGTACCATTGAGATGCCCCAGGGACTCTGTCTCTCTCTCCAGCCCAGGACACATCTCTCTAGGCACCTCTCAGCTCTGCCTGCCCCCGGGGAGCCATGAGCAGGTGTCTAAGCATCCACATCCCACAGGACTGTCACACCATAACAACACACTGGAGGCAGGAATTCGGCACCAGAAAAATGAATGGTTTACAAAACTGAAGAGTAATGAGTAGCCTTTTTTTCATACAGTTTGGGGCAACATCAATGTATTTGTTCTTTATTGGTTACATTTACAGAGAGAGAGAGAGAGAGAGAGAGAGAGAGAGAGAGAGAGAGAGAGAGAGAGAGAGAGAGAGAGAGAGAGAGAGAGAGAGAGAGAGAGAGGTGTGGGCTGTGACCTCTCACCTCTGGCAGCCCACACAAACCACCACGATGACGATGGTGACCACGAAGGCTGACGCCGCGGCGATGGCCCCTAGCAACAGCACCTTACGGTAGGAATCGTCCATCACAGAGGCCATAACACACTCACGCAGAAGGAGGGTGCTCAGGAAAACCTGCAGAGGAGGGGTTGAGAAAAAATAAAGAAAATAAGATGGTTAGGATCAACTTTGTTTTCAACATTTCATTTTTGACAGGGGCCCTGTATTGCTAGTTAAACAGAGTATGTGTTTTTGATATGAGGAGGTTTTTTAAAGTGTGATAAAGATTACTGAGTGTACACCACAGAAATATATAAAAGAGTAAGAGAGTTTGAGATTAAGATTAATACTGTATCTACAGTGGTGCACGGAAACAAAGAGAGAGGAAGGTGTTGCAAAGAGGGGAGGGGGGTATTGCTAAGAGCTACAGTAGGTGAGCAGAGGGGTATGTGTGCTTGAGCATCCGTCTAGGTTTCTATTTTGGGCTTGCTACCACAAGTGCACGTAGCACAAAAAGAAAACGGAGGAACATGCTGGGTTGTACACTACATGTAGCTAGAATGTTACAAATAATTTCTGGACACAAAGTCGTTGAGAAGATAACATATTTTCTGAAATTACATATTTTCACCTACACTACACTCCCTCTCTCCATAATCCAAAGTGCATACATTAAGCCAGCTAACATCCTACAGATATGTGTAGGATTCCTTCCATGTTACTTGATGTTAGCGCATACTAGTAATTGTATTCTCATGTAGTTCGTGATTCTCAAATGTAAGTTTAACAGAATAACACAAATAGTCTCACTGTCCAGCCTCAAAAATTTTTTTCTGGCCATCAGTATGCTTCATTTAATTTCCTGGCACAATATGTTTGTTTTCCTTCTCAATAAGAAGGAAAGTGATTGCTTTGCAATGTTTTGAGGCCTACATCCTGACAAGCCTAGCACATTTAATCAAATACTTATTTATGATGCACACACACGTATGCACACACTATACACACACGTAAAAAACAAACACACACATACAAGTACACACAAGCACACCGCACTAGACTACACTACACACACTACACGTACGTACAGAAACACACACAGTACACACCCACGCATGCACACATACACACACGCCCCGTAGCACTCACTTCTATCATCATTAAGTGTTTTGAGAAGTTAGTTAAGTATCATAATCACCTCCACCTTACCCGACACCCTAGACCCACTGCAATTTGCATACCGCATCAATAGATCCACGGATGATGCAATCGCAATCGCACTGCACACTGCCCTATACCATCTGGGCAAGAGAAATACCTATGTAAGAATGCTGTTCATTGACTACAGCTCAGCCTTCAACACCATAGTACACATCAATTAAGCTCAGGGCCCTGGGTCTGAACCCCGCCCTGTGCGACTGGGTCCTGTGTGCTCAGCCCCCTCCTGTACTGCCTGTTTACCCATGACTGCGTTGCTACGCACACCTCCAACTCAATCATCAAGTTTACATACGACACAACAGTGGTAGACCTGATTACCAACAATGACGAGACAGCCTACAGGGAGTAGTTGAGGGCCCTGGCGGAGTGGTGCCAGGAATATAACCTCTCACTCAACATCAGCAAAATGAAGGAGCTTATCGTGGACTTCAGGAGATAGCACGCCCCCATCCACATCGACGGGGACGCAGCGGACAAAGTGAAAAGCTTCTAGTTCCTTGGCATACACATCACTGACAATCTGAATTGGTCCACCCACACAGACAGTGTGGTGAAAAAGGCGCAACAGGAGGCTGAAGAAATGTGGCTTGGCCCCTAAGACCCTCACAAACTTTTACAAATGCACCAATGAGAGCATCCTGTCAGGCTGTATCCCCGCCTGGTACGGCAACTGCACCATCCGCAACCGCAGGGCTCTCCAGAGGGTGGTGCGGTCTGCCGAACGCATTACCGGGAGGACACTGCCTGCCCTTCAGGTCATATACAACACCCGATGTCACAGGAAGGCCAAGAAGATCATCAAGGACCTCAGCCACTCGAGCCACGGCCTGTTCACCCCGCTATCATCCAGATGGCGAGGTCAGTACAGGTGCCTCAAAGCTGGGACCGAGAGACTGAAAAACAGCTTCTATCTCAAGGCCATCAGAATGTTAAATAGCCATCACTAGCCTACCTCCACACAGTACCCTGCCCTTAGCTTAGTCGCTAGCCGGCTACCACCCGGTTACTCATCCCTGCACCTTAGAGGCTGCTGCCCGATGTACATAGTCACTGGACACTGGTCACTTTAATAATGTTTACATACTGTTTTACCCATTTCATATGTATGTACTGTATTCTAGTCAAGTCCATCCTATTCAACTATTGCTGTACATACACCATTCTATCCACGTATTCTTCAGATATGCTATATATTCTATCCACATACTGTCTATAATGTCTATACATTCCATCACATATCCGGACTCCGACATTGCTCGTCCTAATATTTCTATATTTCTTAATTCCATTCTTTTACTTTTAGATTTGTGTGTATTGTTGTGTATTGTTAGATATTACTGCACTGTTGGAGCTAGGAACACCAGCATTTCATCTGCTAAAACATGTATGCGACCAATACAATTTGATTTGATTTGATACACACACACACACACACACACACACACACACACACACACACACACACACACACACACACACACACACACACACACACACACACAGAAAGCTTTCCCACTGGAAAAAAATTTGATGACATTAAATCAACTTTTAACCTACAACAAATCCAATGACATGGTGAATTTCTGTTGTTGATTTCAAGTAGAATTTACGTTAATTGACAACCCAACCAAATGTAAATCAAAACTAGACACCTTGGCCAGGGAGGGTGTTGTGGCAGTATTGCCCTATTTCTCAGATGAAATTAAACCCCACGCAAAGCTTGCCTTTTTCATGTCGATAACTTATGCTGTTTACAGCACATTCACACGTATGCCTGCATACACACGCATGCACACACAGACATGCACACACACAGTCAGTGAAAGTGATGTGACCAAACCACTGGATTAGTAGGAAAGCTGAACACAAGGGACATGAATGACAAAAAAGCAGTCAGCAAAAGGAGGTCATGGAGAAAGAAAGAGAAAGAGAGAGAGATGTACATTTCCCAAGTATTTTGGCAATATGTACAGTGTTACGTCGTGCCAATAAAGCAATAAAGCAATTTACATTGAATTGCTAGAGAGAGACAGAGATGGGGGAGGCGAAATTAAGAACAATTCCAGAATACACAATAGGGTCTATGTGGTTTTCTGTTTCTCAGAGATAAAACTGCATCTCTTTTCCTTCCTCCTTCCTCCTTCTCTCCTCATCCCTCACTCTCTTCATCTCTCCCTCCCTCTCACTCGCCCTCACTTTCTGCATGACCATGCAGAGATGTGAAGTTATACACAGCAAATGAATTAGCACCCAAATGTGCAGTGTATGGAACAGACAGACAGCCCCCTATAGAACAGACAGACACAGACAGATAGACAGACAGACAGACAGGCTGCTGACAACAGCTATCGAGAGAGATAGGGAGATATGGGGGGGGAGATGTAGATAGAGAGAGAAATGGAACTGCAGAGGAGAAGAGCTATGAGGGAGGGAAGGAGACAGAAAGAGGGCGAGGGAGATGAGGGCAACAAGGAGTGAGAGCAGAGAAAGTAATGAAAGAAGACCCCGACAACAAGGGAAATTGCTAGACAGGGAGGGAGAGTGAAGCAGGGAGGCAGAGAGGGAGAGAGAAAGACTGAAACAGGGAAGGAGGAGAGCTCAGGGGAGAGAAAGAGGTCATTGGTAGACTATTTCCACCTGTCTCCTCTTCCTACTCCTCCAAAAATTTAATGGAGAAACACAGATATCATTTCAGCTTTCCCACGAGAGCGTTCATCCGAACAACACACAGCACCTCAGCATGTTTCCACATACTAAACACACACTATATTTAAACATTTAATGAATATTTAGTTTTAACAATGATTATGATTAGGAGGAAGAGGAGGGGAGGAGGAGGAGGAGATTGGGAAGATAATAAAAACTATACTTCTGTTGCCGCGGATGGTGGTGATGATGATGATGAAGATTATGACTCAGACCTGGTGCTGAGAACACCTTGAGAGGAAGCGTTTCTCTGGAATCTCAGAACAGCAGAAATGCAAAAGCAGAGAGCAGAGATGTGATAGTGAGATGTGAGACCAAAGAGATAAGAACTGAGATGTGTGTGTGTGAGAGAGAGAGAGAGAGAGAGAGAGAGAGGAGAGAGAGAGAGAGAGAGAGAGAGAGAGAGAGAGAGAGAGAGAGAGAGAGGGGGGGGGGAGAGGGAGAGAGAGAGAGAGAGAGAGAGAGAGAGAGAGAGAGAGAGAGAGAGAGAGAGAGAGAGAGAGAGAGCAGCAGTAGTGTAGCAGAACAACCACAGATAGAAGTCAGGGCTTCCTCTCTGAACTCCCTTAGACAAACAAGAGCAGAGCTAGAACACAACACCACTCAAGATGACATACAGAGCTTATTTACATTTTACATTTTAGTCATTTAGCAGACGCTCTTATCCAGAGCGATTTACAGTTAGTGAGTGCATACATTTTCTTGTGAGCTCTCTCTGTAGTTCTTATAGGACAGGACAGTGACTGGTGTTGATCAGAAAACATATTTTCAGGTGTTATTCTGTAATGTCCACAGCCCTCTGTCTGATGATCTAAATCACATGTCAAACTCATTCCACGGAGGGCCGAGTGTCTGCGGGTTTTCACTCCTCCCTTGTGCTTGATTGATGAATTAAGGTCACTAATTTGTAAGGAACTCCCCTCACCTGGTTGTCTAGGTCTTAATTGAAAGGAAACCCCCAAAATCAGCAGACACTAAGCCCTCCATGGAATGAGTTTGACACCCCTGATCTAAATGTACCTGTAGTGTTGCCAGGTCAATGACCACTTTGAAACAGCAGGGGGCAAGGGAGAGTTTAAGGAGAGTGACAGCGTAGGTGTAAATTCCAACGGTTTAGCAGTCACTTCACTGAAAGTCTTCTCCAAACAAAATGATTTTGTCCAGACCTTGAAAGTGAAGCTGTATTATTTTAGGGAATTAACTTTGAGACACAAAGGTCTGAATCTTAACTTGTGATTCCTGTGAGTCCCTGGAAAAACCCTTTAACATCATCTGCATTCTTGTCATAGAGCAGGATTTTCAATGTTTCTGTTGGGCTCTGTGCTAACCTCTGGAAAGGGAAGGGAGGGTTTCAGCTACATAGCCACCACCCCACCCCGCTGTCTACCAAAGCCCAGCCCAGCCGCACAGCCTCTTGTGATGCTTCAATGGTCGCCGCAAACTCCCCAAAAGCCTATTTTCCCTCTCCTCTCCCTGTGGGATTAAGGGGTCAAACGCCTGCCGACGCAATTTCCCTAATTGTTGCCAGAGCTTCACAGGCAGGGTGGAGATGTGTAGACTACCCTGTCCTCTTCCACTACTCTCACTCTGTCATCACATCAGCACACATCACACTAAGTGATTATTCTAGCAGAACATCAGAATAGAGCATCAGTGTGTGTGTGTATGTGTGTGTGTGTGTGTGTTTGTGTAGCACCCCCTTCAGTCTGAAATGAGAACTGCATCGTAGTTCATCCTTAAATTCTCAACCTCTAAATCAATCTGTCATCAAGGTGTTTGGAGATTGGTCAGTGACTCTCACATAATCTATGACAGATCGGGGGGGGGGGGAGTGGGAGAAACGAGAGAGAAGGGGGAGAGGGAGTATGGGTGTAGAGAAAGAGGGAGAGGGAAAGATAGATTGTGAGTGAGAGCAAGATGGAGAGAGACAGAGAGAGATGGGAGAGGAGGAGTAAAGAGTTAGAGAGCGATGGAGAGAGAGAGAGTGGGAGGAGGATATAGAGAGAGAGAAAGAGAGGAGGGAGAAAGAGGGGAAGCCAGGAAAATATCACAACATAGTGGGCTGAGTTCAACAGAGGCCTTGCCCCCAGCAGCACATTACACATTGCAGCAGAGGAGATATCACATTATGTCCTCAGCAATCTCTGCCCCCGTGAGACACCACCATAACAACACAGAGAGAGAAGAGATGGGAGGGGGGGGGGCTGCCATGTCCGTCTCTAAGCCACAGTATAAACACACACACACACACACACGTCCTAATGTTATCTAATAACACTGCAATATTCTGTACATGGTTGCACTGTGACCTTGTCTCACTCATTATTTACAACCATTAAGCAACTGTATATCTGCACTTGTTTGTATATGTACATAGTATATACACTGTAACTACTGTCACTGAAGTGCACTGGCTATGATGTCACCTAGATGTTCTTATCTTTGGTTCAGTTTAAGGTGGGTGGGACGGGAGATACAGTAAATGACTGCTGTGTTTTTACTAAAGAAGGAAATAACAGGGGCTATAAATATACTGTGTCATCATGATGAACCAAACAAGGTTAGCGTACGTAGCTTACAGCCAACTTGTGAATGAATGTGTTTATCCCAATTATCTACAATGTAAATGTAATGCAGCACCAGGGGATATTTAGATAATAAGTAACTACTACTTCGGATAAAAGCGTCTGCTATAATGACCTTCTTTGTTTCTTTTTTGTTGAATCATATCCTGGTAGCAGATTTGTTTGTGTTTTATCCACCTCCTCTGCCATGGTCGATGGGAGTAAATAGAATAGATTTGTCTAAAATCCCAAACAGATCTATGACCAGGCTAGCACAGAGAAGCTGGGTAAGATTAAAATCATTATCATGGCCTGATCCCAAATATACCACTGCTAAGATATCGCCTTTCACAATATGACAGTTGACAGTTTATCTCTATTTTCCACTGCTTAAGTAGTGTGGAAGGTCCAAAGCCAATGGGAGGCTGAGTAAGGCTGAAATACTTAACTGTGCTGATCCCACAGACTCATGCAAGGCAAGCCCTTCTCTTAGCTTTAGCTTAATTAACCAGTCTGCTTCAGAGGCAAACATTTAGATTTTTAGATTTAGATAGTCTCATGGGATTGGGAATCTTTCGCTATCTTGTCTGCTCTTTCTCTCGTATCTGCTCTCTCTCTCTCTCTCTCTCTCTCTCTCTCTCTCTCTCTCTCTCTCTCTCTCTCTCTCTCCTTTTGCTCATTTCATTCCTGTAGTTCCTCATTATTTTAATGATGCTGGTAAAGGACTTTTTTTGCCCACCCGTGCAGTTTACTTTTAACAACAGACAGAGCAGCTTGGGAATTGAATGAAAAACACACAAAGTGTAGCTAGTGGATCATCAACAAGCTCAAAATCACACTGATGTATTACGCAGTAACAAATAACCCTTTTTTGGTTCTAGATAGCACCTTTTTGTGTATCGCAGCTTAGTATGAGTACTACAGTAAAAGTAATTAGCATAATGTGCAACACTTTTGGTCAACTCAAAGGGGTGTGTGTGTGTTCATGTGTCCACACGCGTGTGTATCTCTTTCAGGACTTAACAGCTGGACCTCCTGAAAACCTCCTTATCCCCAGCCTAGCAGACAGACTTCAAAACACTCCTAACTCGCTTGCCTGTTACTCTGCTGAACCGGAGACTGTGAAATGGTGCTGCCACATTAAACAGAATGTACAGACAGACAATAAACAAGGTAATACAACCCTTTCGATACGTGTCACTCAACAACTCTACTTATTTTCCTACAGATAGAGGACAAGAGAGGGGCTTTCTGTCTGAATTGGGACACATCTATTACTTTTCATTGTCTTTTGTTATTATCAAATGGTACTATCAATGGGTGAGGGCAACATGTCAGGGAACTCCTGTCTTATACGGGACACCATACAGGAAGGAATGACGACTGACATGTTTGGCAAGGTAGCCCCAGCATGCACTGGACAAAATGCTGTACAGTATCTGTATGGGCTGTGAATGACAATCGAAGATGGAAGGCAAGTGTAATATTTGTACATTGTTATGTTAGTAGAACACTGCTTAAAACACTTTGTTTCGAATATCTACATAAGTTCAGCAATTGCACTCGTCTCTCCTGGAGGACACTTTGAATTGGTCGGTATAGCCTTCGGTAGGAGAAGCAATCCTCCTGCATCTGACATCTGCCTGTAGTTATTGAACTCTGCTTGATGGACCCATGCGTTGAGGCAAACTCTATCATATCCAGGATAAAGAGTAATGCACGCCACCTCTCCTGCCACCTGACTGCACCTGTTGCATAACCTGTAATACTTTATATAGATGGAAGGGACTTTATCACCCACTGGAGACTTGGAGACACCCAGAGACACCCATCACCCAGAGAACTGTGAATGTCAGTGTGTTGTTGGACAGCCAAATCCTTAGATTTGCCAAATAGACCATAGAAATATAATCCCATTCTAGTTCTGGTTAGACAGCTGAAGTTGTACTCTTCACATCATGTATTTTGATGTTCTAGGTAAAGTGTAGGCATACTGTCTTTATAAGCAAGTGATACTTACAGCAGAAAATCGATTTTCAGCTGATACATGTATCTACACTCATGCTGGGCGATGTTTGTGCAATGTCCACATTTATCCTACACCTGTAGGGATATTAGCAGTTCTAGGATTTCTCGCCCGGGAAAGATCTAACAGTGGACATAAGGAGAGATGAGACAATACAAAACTAGCCAGGTAGCTATCAGTGGTGTGTATTCATGGATGCCAAGGGAAGCGAGGCTTCCCAAAAAATGTCACCAAGAAAAAAAGAAAAACACTTATAAAATAATGTATCTTTTGTCTCTCTGTTTCATGATTTTCCTTCAATTCACAAGTGGCTGAATGTACAGTGAGGGAAAAAAGTATTTGATCCCCTGCTGATTTTGTACGTTTGCCCACTGACAAAGAAATGATCAGTCTATCATTTTAATGGTAGGTTTATTTGAACAGTGAGAGACAGAATAACAACAACAAAACCCAGAAAAACACATGTCAAAAATTTTATAAATTGATTTGCATTTTAATGAGGGAAATAAGTATTTGACCCCCTCTCAATCAGAAAGATTTCTGGCTCCAAGGTGTCTTTTATACAGGTAACGAGCTGAGATTAGGAGCACACTCTTAAAGGGAGTGCTCCTAATCTCAGTTTGTTACCTGTATAAAAGACACCTGTCCACAGAAGCAATCAATCAATCAGATTCTAAACTCTCCACCATGGCCAAGACCAAAGAGCTCTCCAAGGATGTCAGGGACAAGATTGTAGACCTACACAAGGCTGGAATGGGCTACAAGACCATCGGCAAGCAGCTTGGTGAGAAGGTGACAACAGTTGGTGCGATTATTCGCAAATGGAAGAAACACAAAATTACTGTCAATCTCCCTCGGCCTGGGGCTCCATGCAAGATCTCACCTCGTGGAGTTGCAATGATCATGAGAATGGTGAGGAATCAGCCCAGAACTACACGGGAGGATCTTGTCAATGATCTCAAGGCAGCTGGGACCATAGTCACCAAGAAAACAATTGGTAACACACTACGCCGTGAAGGACTGAAATCCTGCAGTGCCCGCAAGGTCCCCCTGCTCAAGAAAGCACATATACAGGCCCGTCTGATGTTTGCCAATGAACATCTGAATGATTCAGAGGAGAACTGGGTGAAAGTGTTGTGGTCAGATGAGACCAAAATCGAGCTCTTTGGCATCAACTCAACTCGCTGTGTTTGGAGGAGGAGGAATGCTGCCTATGACCCCAAGAACACCATCCCCACCGTCAAACATGGAGGTGGAAACATTATGCTTTGGGGGTGTTTTTCTGCTAAGGGGACAGGACAAATTTACAGCATCAAAGGGACGATGGCCGGGGCCATGTACCGTCAAATCTTGGGTGAGAACCTCCTTCCCTCAGCCAGGGCATTGAAAATGGGTCGTGGATGGGTATTCCAGCATGACAATGACCCAAAACACACGGCCAAGGCAACAAAGGAGTGCCTCAAGAAGAAGCACATTAAGGTCCTGGAGTGGCCTAGCCAGTCTCCAGACCTTAGTCCCATAGAAAATCTGTGGAGGGAGCTAAAGGTTCGAGTTGCCAAACGTCAGCCTCAAAACCTTAATGACTTGGAGAAGATCTGCAAAGAGGAGTGGGACAAACTACAAGAAACGTCTGACCTCTGTGATTACCAACAAGGGTTTTGCCACCAAGTACTAAGTAATGTTTTGCAGAGGGGTCAAATACTTATTTCCCTAATTAAAATGCAAATCAATGTATAACATTTTTGACATGTGTTTTTCTGGACTCAGGAGGGCAAATAATAATATGCCATTTAGCAGACGCTTTTATCCAAAGCAACTTACAGTCATGTGCGCATACATTTTTACGTATGGTCCCGGGGATCGAACCCACTACCCTGGCGTTACAAGCGCCATGCTCTACCAATTGAGCTACAGAGGACCACAAATGACAAATGAGTAAGTTGTTTTGCTGTTGGTAGCTAGATAGCAATATAAGCTCTCTTTTTACCTGAGGCAGTGTTGTTCAGTACAGTACAATTTGGTGATCAATTCAGCCATAACAGGGCTTGCTAGTACCACTACAAGGCACGCTAGCCAAGTTTAGCTAGCTAGCTGTGTATTTGCTATACCAAAGATATACTGTAGTCAATGTTATAGATAGCTAACTAGCCTAGCTAGCCTCATTGCCTCTCATTAGGAGCAAAACTGGAGATATTTTTTACTTTTTTTAGTGGGCAGATCAGCTTTAATATTGCAGATAGTGTTATGTATGGTACGACGTGCTGTACGTCGTACTGTACGTTGTTATGGTTTACGACAGTGTGCTGCTTTACGGATGAATGGGTTGTCAGAATGTGTGGCACATGTCATTAAACGACAGAGTGATGTACAATGTGAAACTGTGCATATGTCCGTTCTTCTACAGCTAGGCTAGATATAACAGATAGATTGTCACTTCCATCAATGTAATTGTCTGCATCACTTCCAATCCCCCAGATGTTTTTTTTTATCTCGCAAATATATATATATATATATATATATATATATATATATATATATATATATATATATATATATATATACATACAAACACATACATATACACATACATACATATAAATACATATACATTCATATCCTTTTTTAAAATATATTTCCCTTTATTACTTTCCAACCCCACCACCCCTTCCCTAATTGGAGTAAACTAGTGAACAACAATGCTTAGGCCTCTACTTCCAGCTTATACATACTATATATATTTTATGGACACAGTCAATTTTACAATAATTCTATTTTGTTTGTGTTTACTCCTGAACTTCCTCTACCCTCAACCTCTCGGTTTTCTTCTATATGCTATATCTTTCTAACTGTGCTCTTTCACAAAAGCTCTCAACCTATAACCTATATACTTATTATGGACACAGTATGCTTTACATTAGTTATCTTGTTGTTATTAGTTGTTGTTAGTTGTTATTAGTCCCATCCTTCAACTCCATTCAACACCACCCATCTATCACTTAACACCATCCATATTGGATTTCTGTTTGCCATATACAGTTGAAGTCATAGGTTTACATACACTTACGTTGGTGTAATTAAAAGTTGTTTTTCAATCACTCCACAAATTTCTTGTTAACAAACTATAGTTTTGGCAAGACGGTTAGGACATCTACTTTGTGCATGACACAAGTCATTTTTCCAACAATTGTTTAAAGACAGATTATTTAACTTATATTTCACTGTATCACAATTCCAGTGGGTCAGAAGTTTAGAAAATACCAGAAAATGATGTCATGGCTTTAGAAGCTTCTGATAGGCTAATTGACATCATTTGAGTCAATTGGAGGTGTACCTGTGGATGTATTTCAAGGCCTACCTTCAAACTCAGTGCCTCTTTGGTTGACATCATGGGAAAATCAAAAGAAATCAGCCAAGACCTCAGAAATCTTTTTTTAGACCTCCACAAGTCTGGTTCATCCTTGGGAGCAATTTCCAAATGCCTGAAGGTACCACGTTCATCTGTACAAACAATAGTACGCAAGTATAAACACCATGGGATCATACAGTCGTCATACCACTCAGGAAGGAGACGCATTCTGTCTCCTAGAGATGAACGTACTTTGGTGCAAAAAGTGCAAATCAATCCCAGAAGAACAGCAAAGGACCTTGTGAAGATGCTGGAGGAAACAGGTACAAAAGTATCTATATCCACAGTAAAACGAGTCCTATATCGACATAACCTGAAAGGCCGCTCAGCAAGGAAGAAGCCACTGCTCCAAAACCGCCATAAAAAAGCCAGACTACGGTTTGCAACTGCACATGGGGACAAAGATCGTACTTTTTGGAAAAATGTCCTCTGGTCTGATGAAACAAAAATAGAACTGTTTGGCCATAATGACCATCGTTATATTTGGAGGAAATGGGGGAATGCTTGCAAGCCGAAGAACACTATCCCAACCGTGAAGCACGGATGTGGCAGCATCATGCTGTGGGGGTGCTTTGCTGCAGGAGGGATTGGTGCACTTCACAAAATAGATGGCATCATGAGGATGGAAAATTATGTGGATATATTGAAGCAACATCTCAAGACATCAGTCAGGAAGTTTGGTCGCAAATGGGTCTTCCAAATGGACAATGACCCCAAGTATACTTCCAAAGTTGTGGCAAAATGGCTTAAGGACAACAAAGTAAAGGTATTGGAGTGGCCATCACAAAGCCCTGACCTCAATCCTATAGAACATTTGTGGGCAGAACTGAAAAAGCGTGTGTGAGCAAGGAGGCCTACAAACCTGACTCAGTTACACCTGCTCTGTCAGGAGGAATGGGCCAAAATTCAGCCAACTTATTGTGGGAAGCTTGTGGAAGGCTACCCAAAACGTTTGACCCAAGTTAAACAATTTAAAGGCAATGCTACCAAATAATAATTTAGTGTATGTAAACTTCTGACCCACTGGGAATGTGATGAAATAAATAAAAGCTGAAATAAATAATTCTCTCTACTATTATTCTGACATTTTACATTCTTAAAATAAAGTGGTGATCCTAGCTGACCTAAGACAGGGAATTTTTACTAGGATTAGATGTCAGGAATTGTGAAAAACTGAGTTTAAATGTATTTGGCTAAGGTGTATGTAAACTTCCGACTTCAACTGTATTTTTCAACTGTACTGTGATGTTTTACAAAAGTTCTGATCCTTTCTATTCTCATTGTTTCTACAGATTGTAAATTGATAATAAACATTTTTGCTAAAAGTATTATTATATTATTGATCGATTGACTATGACTTTTCAGATCACCCAGTAGTGCTATCTGCAGGGTTAGCGCCAGGTAAATATTGCAATCATTTAGCCATTCCTGGACCTGTGTCCAAAAACAAGCTACAAATGGACAGTACCAAAACAAATGAACTAATGATTCTGTCTCTTCGCAGCAAAATCTGCAGAGCTGGGAAGATTGTATCCCCCATATAAATAACATTCTATTGGTAGCAAGAATTTTGTATAATAATTTAAATTGAAAAACTATTTTTGAATCCGGCTTCGTTTTGCATATCAGTTCATAAACACTATGCCATGGAATCGGTACGTCAAAAATCTCTTCCCAACTATATGGGACAGCTGTCAATCCTTTGGTCCTTAAATGGTATACTTTTTTATTTATCACAATTTTCTTTAACCAATTATGTTCTTTAATGCAGGGCCGACAGACAAGTTCCTTACTTTTTCCCCCTTCCACTTTCCTCTTCCATTTTTGCAGTAATGCTGCAATTATTTGGTTGTAATTTTGGGTAGAGCAGACATTTCATATGTTTTTTGTTAGCTGCATGTGCGACATAACTCCACCAGTCCTACCTATGATATCATTTACAAATATTATACCTTTTTTTATTTTTATAAATTTTTTTATGTTTTTTTATTTTTATCAATCAGTTTATTTGAGTTTAACCACAATATTTTTTGCAAACTGGAGAAATATTTTGATGATGACTCATATTAGAGTAAGTATACCTGTGTGTTGTAGCTAGCTAGCTAGCTAACGTGTATCTATGCGATGTGTCATATTCTACACCATGCTAGTACAGTAGGAATACAGCCAGTACACAACGATTTCCAATGAATATGTAATAGTGTTTTGTCTTTTGTCACACAGGCAATACCACTTGGATACAAAGAAGTTGATGACTCTCAAGATATGTGAAAGGTCCCATAACAACAATCTCCCCTTGTATCAAAGTGAACTCGAACACCTCACTGCACCACCCAAACACACCATATGCAGGTATATAAGCGTTAGTATAGTAGTATATTTTTCTTCTACTGTATATCATACATTGCCATAACTGCATACTACTGTGTAAACTCACCTCGGTCTCCAGAGCAAATAAACTTTGTCTTGAATACAAGCCATTTCTACTTATTTGCTACAGTATATTGACAGACTTATCTACTATTTTATTGAAGCATGTTAACTTGCCAACAAATTAAAGTTGAAATGATACACCAACTCCCTGCATCATTTGTTTTAGCAGTAAGACTGAAGCTCGTACGCGTTCTTCACCACCCACTGTTTCGACCTTTTGCAGATTATTTGTTTGTACTGCAAGTCTCCTGGAAAGACATGAAGACTGATCATGAGGATGTGTAATCATACAATAAACCATGTTCATCTGTAAACAAAAAAGGGTACATTAGACTGATACACTACATGAACAAAAGTATGTGGACACCAAAACCATGGGCATTAATATGGAGTTGGTCCCCCCTTCGCTGCTATAACAGCCTCCACTAGATGTTGGAACATTGCTGCGGGAACTTGCATCCATTCAGCCACAAGAGCATTAGTGAGGTCGGGCACTGATGTTGGGCGATTAGGCCTGGCTCGCAGTCGGTGTTCCAATTTTCCCAAAGGTGTTCAATGGAGTTGAGGTCAAGGCTCTGTGCAGGCCAGTCAAGTTCTTCCACACCGATCTTGACAAACCATTTCTGTATGGACCTCGCTTTGTGCACGGGGTCATTGTCATGCTGAAACAGGAAAGGGCCTTCCCCAAACTATTGCCACAAAGCTGGAAGCACAGAATCGTCTAGAATGTCATTGTACGCTGTAGCGTTACGATTTCCCTTCACTGGAACTAAGGGGCCTAGCCAGAACCATGAAAAACAGCCCCAGACCATTATTCCTCCTCCACCAAACTTTACAGTTTGCACTATGCATTCAGACAGGTAGCGTTCTCCTGGCATCTGCCAAACCCAGATTTGTCTGTTGGACTGCCAGATGGTGAAGTGTGATACATCACTCCAGAGAACGCGTTTCCACTGCTCCAGAGTCCAATGGCAGCGAGCTTTACACAACTCCAGCCGACGCTTGGCATTGCGCATGGTGATCTTAGGCTTGTGTGCGGCTGCTCGGCCATGGAAACCCATTTCATGTAGCTCCCGACGAACAGTTCTTGTGCTGACGTTGCTTCCAGAGGCAGTTTGGAACTTGGTAGTGAGTGTTGCAACTGAAGACAGATGATTTTTACGCTCTACGCACTTCAGCACTTGCCGGTCCCGTTCTGTGAGCTTGTGTGGCCTACCACTTCGAGCCGTTGTTGCTCCTAGACGTTTCCACTTCACAATAACAGCACTTACAGTTGACCGGGGCAGGTCTAGCAGGGCATTTGATGAATTTGATGAACTGACTTGTTGGAAAGGTGGCATCCTATGACGGTGCCACGTTGAAAGTGACTGAGCTCTTCAGTAAGGCCATTCTCCTGGCAGTGTTTGTCTATGGAGATTGCATGGCTGTGAGCTCAATTTTATACACCTGTCAGCAATGGGTGTGGCTGAAATAGCCGAATCCACACATTTCACGGGGTGTCCACATTTAGTATATAGTGTATGTGTTTTGTTACACTCAGAGTCAATAATGGTGGTCCTCTGTAGCTCAATTGGTAGAGCATGGTGCTTGTAACGCCAGGGTTGTGGGTTCGATCCCAGGGACCACCCATACGTAAAAATGTATGCACACATGACTGTAAGTTGCTTTGGATAAAAGCGTCTGCTAAATGGCTTATTATTATTATAATAATGAGGCATTGAGATGGGCTGTTAGCAAAGATGTGAGAAGTTTGAGGGGGGCTTGATTTGCAGACAGTCTAGTCGTATATTGTTGTGTATGAGCGCCTACAGTTGTGCTGTTGAGTAGAAAAGCACTGCCAACAATAGAGTGAACAGGCCAGAAACGTATACTAACAGCCCCTCTCCCACATGACTGCAAGGGTGTGAAAAGTTCAAAGTCTTGTCTTGTAGACAGTTTAGTTTATTGGTGATTTTGTTTTCTCAAGCGGGTATTGTGCTTTCATAAATACCTTTGGCTGTCCTGGCTTGTTTCAAAGTCAGATGAGCTTGAGCTTATTCCAGGCTGATCACTTTCATCCAATGGGTCTACGGACTCAAAATAGAACACATAGTCACGTTAGCCTCTGCAGTAGTTAGTTAACTAACTAGCTAACGGTTAGCTAAGGGAACCTAGCCAAGCTAACGTTAGCTTACAAAGTTACAAATCACATCACCAGATAGCAGCAGCCAGCGTATTATGAAAGCTAGCTAGCTAGATTTTGGTTTAGATAAACAAATGTAGTTCACTAGCTAATTACCTAGGTAACGTTAGCTACATTACCTCAGCTTGAAATATTTTCTGCTGCTCTGATGTTGGCTGATCGGATGCCTTCCTCTTTGAAGTGAAGGGGAAAATTGATGGAATAGCAACACTTTTCAACGACATCGCATCCATTTTTTTGTTTTACATTTTAGTCATTTAGCATCCAGAGCGACTTACAGTTAGTGAGTGCATACATTTTTCATACTGGCCCCCCGTGGGAATCGAACCCACAACCCTGGCGTTGCAAACACCATGCTCTACCAACTGAGCTACACGGGGCCTATCCCCATCAGTTGAGACTTCAGATCCGTTTTGAAATCCTCTGGCTGAAAGTGCTGGCTACAAACACAGACATTTTGATATTTCTCACATCAACTGGATACTCTTCCATGGGTACTACATCCTAAAATCGCTATGAATTCTGGATATTGTGGTTAGTAGGTGCCAAGAGCACCGGTTTGAGTGTGTCAAGAACTGCAATGCTGCTGGGTTTTTCACACTCAACAGTTTCCCGTGTGTATCAAGAATGGTCCACCACCCAAAGGACATCCAGACAACTTGACACAACTGTGGAAAGCATTGAAGTCAACATGGGCCAGCATCCCTGTGGAACGCTTTTGACACCTTGTAGAGTCCATGCCTTGACGAATTGACGTTGTTCTGAGGGCAAAAGGGGGAGGGGGTGCAACTCCATATTAATGTTTTTACACTCAGTGTATAGTGAAATAGAGCTGCGGTGAAATTTCCCTTTATATAGCTGGCTCATCGTTGCCCATGAAAGGAAGTAAGGCTAGCTAGCAAGCATTTTAGCCAGGTAGCCTAGTCTAGGACAACAAAAACTAAAGGCGTGTACTGTATGACAGAGTCATAAACTGTTTTGGCAACATGAAAGAGAACAGGATACAAGTAGGGTGAGTCAACACACACACGCACACAAACAGAAAACAGTGCCATGGACAGCCACATGATGTTTAGCTTACGTTGATTGGACTACATCGTTTTTGGTATCTTTAAGTTGTCACAGCATTAGACTAAGCATTGCTGATTTAATTATGTTAAAATGTTGAAGATGAAATTATGCTGGAATAGCGGAGGCAGCTCCTGTTTTCTTTGCGACTTGCGGTCTGCAGTGGCGTGTACAGGGGATGGCCCAGGATGGCCCAGGTCGTCTTCTGAATATATTGATCATTTTGACCATGACGCGCACCGACAGCAAGATGAATCAATCTCACCGGAGAAAGCATTCTAGTGAGTGAAACAGCGCCCTTCTGTCTTAGTATGTGTAGCCCTGATGCTGTCTGGTCTAAAATACTATGACGATGGCACTCGAGCCGCTGGAGTCATCAGTTACAGTGTGCCTGCCTGTGAGATATGAGAATCTGACTAGTAGCCGATGTGTCTTCGCTGAAGCATACTCAAACATTGAAAAACAACCGAGCTTGTGAACAAAACAATGTAAATAGCCAAGAAACACAAGGACAAAGGCTCACATTAGTAGACTTCAGAGTAAATTAGGCCAACTTTTATGCACAGCGCTTCTAAAAATGTATCTTCACTTCAATCACAGTGTGCACAACTCCCCAGCCAGGCAGTGTTGATGCTCGTCACGGGATATATATATAATAGGATTCGTAGGTCTTTGTGTGATTAGCTACCAGCTATGAAACAAAAATACAAAAAAAGCTACTGCTGATTTTTTTGGTGCTCATACTTGACTTCTACATCTATTTTTATTCGCAAATACGAGTTAAATGCTTGCACTGTGGCCAATTCCAAAATCTACCCACATTTGGCGGTTGACAGGTGTTAATTTTAGGCCCTGAGCTGAAGCATTTAATGCGTTGAACCATCATAGCTATATTGAAAAAAATCCAGCTTGCATCGATTAAGGTTCAAAATGTTATGGCCCCCTAAACTGGGTCTGTGCCCCACTTTGGCCACCCCATTCAAAATGTTCTGGACACTGTGTGTTCTGCCACTGTGTGACTGTTGTCTTCCTGTTGTCTCTGCCTTATATATCACGGTGGGTATGAATTAACGGGTTATAGAGCAAACAACGCAATTATCACAACACATAGGTTGTAATATGGCTTTTTTCCTGGCTTTCCTTCCCAGTGATTTTACCCACACATTGCTACTGTTAGCTATAGTATATTGTGTTGTAGGACAGCTGACTGAAGACCAGGCATTCAACTCGCAGGTTAATTCCATTTCCATGGTAACATGTCTTTACATGACATGATGAAACCTTGAAACTAAGTTGCAAGCTACTTTCATAGCAAGGTGTTGAAGAACGAGTGTTTCATGAAACACATTCCAGACACTGGTTCTTGGCATAACTGTGATTTGACAGAGAAATATCAGCTATATAGGCAAGCCACTAGCCAGCTGCAGCTATCCCCAAGCTATGCTAGCTAGCTGCTGTCAGCTTGGCCACAAGGTCAGCGCCGCAGGCTTTAGCCTACACATAGAACTGAATTAGCTGACCATCTTGAGGCAAGTCAGTCAGGAAAGGAGAAGTCCTCAACTTCAAAACATTGTTCTCTACGTAGCAAAGCTAGCTTAAATTTACCTCGCTGTATTCTCACTACTGCCCTTGTTTGTTGTGATTGAATGGCAAAGACACACCCAAGAAACACCAACATCAAACCACACCCCCAAGACAACTCTCGTTTGGCTTCAGTCATGGCCGCTAGCATTTCTTAATAAACAAGCTAAAAAACAAGGCCAAATCAGGAAGTTCAGCCCCGCTTTAAATGCATAATTCATGCCTGTGCAGATTTGGAAAGCCCTTCCAATCCCCCAGCATTGGGGAGACAAAGAGAGGCTCAGCCCAGCTATCTGCAATACTCCTGCTGCAATGTACTGAAACATCCAAACAGGATTTCAGAGTGATCCAGGGAGAGTTCGCTCTTCCCCTCCACACGTGTTTTGATATTCCCAGCTAGCTAACGCTGGGTCGGCTGTGAGCAGATTAATAATGATTTGACTGCTTAGCGTCTGATAAAGAGCCTTAACTCACGGAGAGGACGCAGGAAAGGGACAGGGAGGAGCAGGCAGAGCTGACCCAGACCCCATTCATATGCATTATAGAATCACACCTCACAGTGTCTCATCTGATGACTCTGACTACTTCAACTATCCAACTACCAACCTTCAACTAGGTCTCACAGACACAGCTAAACACACACTGCAATGTCAAAATCCATGATTTCATCATCACACACAATCTACCAATCATACACACACTGTTTAACCCATCGCTATAACCTGACCCAGATTGAACCTCTTATTTAAAGTTTGCCATTCACTCGCACACACATACACACACACTACCCTCCTCATTCCGTCTCATCTCTTCTGACAGCTTGGTTCGACCAAGGTCTTTTAACCACAGCCTGTGATAGACTAGTGGTCAGTGTCTCTTGCCCTGGTGGGCAGGATGTGTGTGTGTATGTGTGTGTACGTGCCTATGTACAGTAAGTGTGTGTGAGGGGGAGTGCGTAGGCTGCGATCAGTGGGATTTCTGGTTAATCTGTGTGTGTCCCGTACAGCTGAGAGCTTGCCTTCTGCCCTACTCTGCCCTGCCCTGCGCGGTCCTGCTCCAGACTCATTCAGCAGCTGGATGAGCTAATGCCAATCACACACACACAGCGCTCTACTGTACATTACAATAATGACCCAGTAACACACAGAGCACTGTACTCTATTGTACTAACATTGACCCAATCCCAATAACACACAGAGCACTGTACTCTATTGTACTAACACTGACCGAATCCCAATCACACACAAAGTACAATTTAATAATGAATAACACAGACTGTACGATAATAATGAATAGCACAGACTGCACCATAATGAATTACATGTATTTAAAAAAGTTGCACTGTAAAACGTACACAGTTCCCTGAATGAGCATGTTGTGAAAGGAACAGCCATTCATTCCTCTCTATATCAAACTGTGAAGCTGCTCCAAGCAATCAGCTGTCAGGTTTGACCTTGATAGTCAGTTCTCTGTATTTCTGTTTTATTCAGCTTTCTCATGCAAAGTCAATGGGGTGGTTGCCCTTGTTACTTATATGAACTGGGTGATGGATCAGGCAGGTCCACATGATCCTGCCTGTCAGCTTTCACTATGGGCAAGTTGACCGATTCTAGTGTTCTGATGGGACTTTAGGATAAATTATAGGACACAATGACAAACACAGTCATGTGGTACACGCACACAAGTATGCATGCATGCACACAGGCATGTACGCACACACACACACACACACACACACACACAGGCATGGCAGTGCCATATCCCAGGTCTCAGGTGGTGAGTGATGTTTTCACACTTATGCAGGGAGATGTCTATTTCTGCTTAGAACCAGATGACTAAATTATTCATAATGACTGCCTGTGCCTGCTGCACTCACAGGATCTCTAAGAGCAGTGTGTGTGTGTGTGTGTGTGTGTGTGTGTGTGTGTGTGTGTGTGTGTGTGTGTGTGTGTGTGTGT
>NW_028165629.1:0-1000 GCF_964263955.1 Coregonus lavaretus | reverse complement strand
AAAAAAAAGTCCTGCACTATTCTATATAATACAAGAGAGGAAGAAGGAGAGGAAGAGATAGAGAGAGTAGAGGAAGAGAGAATGAGAGAGAGAGAGAGAGAGAGAGAGAGAGAAAGGAGGATAAATAATAGTTTGATCTGTCCTTTTGGCTGTCTCTGCCCTAATCACTCAGGACTGATTCCGAAAATGCAGGCTTGAATGTCACAGGGCCTCCTGCGGAGAGGCAGAGCGTTTCACCGTCTCAGGACGGCCGTGGCCCGGTAATCACCACTCTCACCGATGCGTCACCGTCACAAACCGACCGGCTGGCCTGGCACTTCACCACTCACTGATTGAGCACCTCAATCTAACAAGGTACTACTGACTGTCTGACTGACTGCTGTATGTAGCAGAGGAGAGGTTGAGGAGGGGAGGAGGATGGAGGGGAGGAGGGGAGAGGAGGGGAGGGGAGGAGGAGAGAGGAGGAGAGAGGAGGAGAGGGGAGAGGAGAGGAGGGGAGGCAGGAGGAGAGAGGAGAGAGGAGGAGGGGAGGAGGGGAGAGGGGAGAGGAGGGGAGGAGGAGAGAGGAGGAGAGAGGAGGAGAGGGGAGAGGGGAGAGGAGAGGGGAGAGGAGAGGGGAGGAGGGGAGAGGAGAGGAGGGGGAGGAGGAGAGAGGAGGAGAGGGGAGAGGAGGGGAGGAGAGGAGGGGGAGGAGGAGAGAGGAGGAGAGAGGAGGAGAGGGGAGAGGAGGGGAGGAGGAGAGAGGAGGGGAGGAGGGGAGGAGGGGAGGAGGGGAGAGGAGAGGAGAGGAGAGGAGGAGAGGGGAGAGGAGGAGGAGGAGGAGGAGGAGAGGGGAGGAGGGGGAGGAGGGAGGAGGAGGAGAAGAGGAGGAGGGGAGAAGGGAGGAGGGAGGAGGAGGAGGAGGAGGAGGAGAGGGGAGGAGGGGGAGGAGGGAGGAGGAGAGGAGGAGAGGAGGGGAGAGGGGAGGCAGGGCTGTGCTCATACCTTTCATAGGGCAGGT
>NW_028165630.1:30000-35000 GCF_964263955.1 Coregonus lavaretus | reverse complement strand
CTCTGGAGGTCAAGGGAGTAAGCTGTACTCTCAAGCCCATGGGAGAGAGGGTTTTAATAGGGAGAGAGTGATTAAAAAGAGGCATGGTGCTCCAGGGGAGTGAGCTGTACTCTCATGCCCATGGGAGATGCCCTTTACTAGGCAGGGAGTTTAGAACAAGGTGCATGGAGCTCCAGAGGTCACAAAGGTCAATGTGGGCCTGCATGGATGTCAGCAGGGCATGAGGGAGAAGGCCCAAGTGAATAGGTTTGTCTGTGTGTGTCTGTGTGAGTGAGTGAGTGAGTGTGTGTGTGAACCTTTCCCACAGGAGGGCAGCACTGTGCAGGCAGCTCCAATGGAGGCTGGCTGCTCTGTGCCCATGTATTATTTGTTCTCTCTCTCTCTCTCTCTCCCCTTTCTTCTGGCCTGCTGGGTCACTTTTGTGTGTGGAGGGCTGGACTCTGTCTCACCCATCCCAGCCATGGGCACCCAGAATGCCCATGTGTGAGTCAGGAGCCCTCCCCTGGTTCTCCTAGTGAAAATGACCTGTGGCGCCCCCCTGTGGATGGATCTTGGTGGGGGTGCTTGGACCCCTTCTTGGGGTCTCCTCCAAGCCAGCCATGCCGACCATGGGCACCCAAAACCCCCATGTGTGAGTGAACAGCCTCCCCAGTGTACCCATAGTGAAATCAGGCTTAAAGTGACCTGTGGCGCCCCCCTGTGGATGGATCTTGGTGGGGGTGCTTGGACCCCTTCTTGGGGTCTCCTCCAAGCCAGCCATGCCGACCATGGGCACCCAAAACCCCCATGTGTGAGTGAACAGCCTCCCCAGTGTACCCATAGTGAAATCAGGCTTAAAGTGACCTGTGGCGCCCCCCTGTGGATGGATCTTGGTGGGGGTGCTTGGACCCCTTCTTGGGGTCTCCTCCAAGCCAGCCATGCCGACCATGGGCACCCAAAACCCCCATGTGTGAGTGAACAGCCTCCCCAGTGTACCCATAGTGAAATCAGGCTTAAAGTGACCTGTGGCGCCCCCCTGTGGATGGATCTTGGTGGGGGTGCTTGGACCCCTTCTTGGGGTCTCCTCCAAGCCAGCCATGCCGACCATGGGCACCCAAAACCCCCATGTGTGAGTGAACAGCCTCCCCAGTGTACCCATAGTGAAATCAGGCTTAAAGTGACCTGTGGCGCCCCCCTGTGGATGGATCTTGGTGGGGGTGCTTGGACCCCTTCTTGGGGTCTCCTCCAAGCCAGCCATGCCGACCATGGGCACCCAAAACCCCCATGTGTGAGTGAACAGCCTCCCCAGTGTACCCATAGTGAAATCAGGCTTAAAGTGACCTGTGGCGCCCCCCTGTGGATGGATCTTGGTGGGGGTGCTTGGACCCCTTCTTGGGGTCTCCTCCAAGCCAGCCATGCCGACCATGGGCACCCAAAACCCCCATGTGTGAGTGAACAGCCTCCCCAGTGTACCCATAGTGAAATCCGGCCTAAAGTGACCTGTGGCGCCCCCCTGTGGATGGATTCAGCTGTGGGTGCTTGGACCCCTTCTTGGGGTCTCCCCCAAGCTGGCCATGCCGACCATGGGCACCCAAAACCCCCATGTGTGAGTGAACAGCCTCCCCTGGGTCCCCATAGTGAAATCCGGCCTAAAGTGACCTGTGGCGCCCCCCTGTGGATGGATTCGGCTGTGGGTGCTTGGACCCCTTCTTGGGGTCTCCCCCAAGCTGGCCATGCCGACCATGGGCACCCAAAACCCCCATGTGTGAGTGAACAGCCTCCCCTGGGTCCCCATAGTGAAATCCGGCCTATAGTGACCTGTGGCGCCCCCCTGTGGATGGATCTGGATGGGGGTGCTTGGACCCCTTCTTGGGGTCTCCTCCAAGCCAGCCATGCCGACCATGGGCACCCAAAACCCCCATGTGTGAGTGAACAGCCTCCCCTGGGTCCCCATAGTGAAATCAGGCTTAAAATGACATGTGGCGCCCCCCTGTGGATGGATCCGGCTGTGGGGTCTTGTACCCCCTCTTGGGGTCACCCCCAAGCCGGCCATGGGCACCCAAAACCCCCATGTGTGAGTGAACAGCCTCCCCTGTGTCCCCATAGTGAAATCAGGCCTAAAGTGACATGTGGCGCCCCCCTGTGGATGGATCCGGGTGGGGGTGCTTGGACCCCCTCTTGGGGTCTCCCCCAAGCCATGGGCAGCCAAATCCCCCATTTGTGAGTTAAGATCATCCCCTGGTTCCCCTAGTGAAATCAGGCCTAAAATGACCTCTGTGGCGCCCCCCTGTGGATGGATCCGGCTGTGGGGTCTTGGACCCCCTCTTGGGGTCACCCCCAAGCCAGCCATGGGCACCCAAAACCCCCATTTGTGAGTTAAGATCATCCCCTGGTTCCCCTAGTGAAATCAGGCTTAAAATGACATGTGGCGCCCCCCTGTGGATGGATCCGGGTGTGGGGTCTTGGACCCCCTCTTGGGGTCACCCCCAAGCCGGCCAAGGGCACCCAAAACCCCCATGTGTGAGGTAAGAGCCTCCCCTGGTTCTCCTAGTGTCCGCCGGCGGTTTACCATATGGGGGTGTCTGACCACCACCCCAATCCGAGAAAAGTGCATCAAAATCGGCCTCCGTGAGCCAGGAGTCGGTCCCTGGTTCTCATAGTGTCAACCGGATGATTTCCATATGGGGGTGTCTGACCACCAACCCAATCCGAGAAAAGTGCATCAAAATCGGCCTTCCGGGAGCCAGGAGTCGGTCCCTGGTTCTCATAGTGTCAACCGGATGGTTTCCATATGGGGGTGTCTGACCACCAACCCAATCCGAGAAAAGTGCATCAAAATCGGCCTTCCGGGAGCCAGGAGTCGGTCCCTGGTTCTCATAGTGTCAACCGGATGATTTCCATATGGGGGTGTCTGACCACCAACCCAATCCGAGAAAAGTGCATCAAAATCGGCCTTCCGGGAGCCAGGAGTCGGTCCCTGGTTCTCCTAATGTCAACCGGATGGTTTCCATATGGGGGTGTCTGACCACCAACCCAATCCGAGAAAAGTGCATCAAAATCGGCCTTCCGGGAGCCAGGAGTCGGTCCCTGGTTCTCATAGTGTCAACCGGATGATTTCCATATGGGGGTGTCTGACCACCAACCCAATCCGAGAAAAGTGCATCAAAATCGGCCTCCGTGAGCCAGGAGTCGGTCCCTGGTTCTCATAGTGTCAACCGGATGATTTCCATATGGGGGTGTCTGACCACCAACCCAATCCGAGAAAAGTGCATCAAAATCGGCCTTCCGGGAGCCAGGAGTCGGTCCCTGGTTCTCCTAATGTCAACCGGATGATTTCCATATGGGGGTGTCTGACCACCAACCCAATCCGAGAAAAGTGCATCAAAATCGGCCTTCCGGGAGCCAGGAGTCGGTCCCTGGTTCTCATAGTGTCAACCGGATGATTTCCATATGGGGGTGTCTGACCACCAACCCAATCCGAGAAAAGTGCATCAAAATCGGCCTCCGTGAGCCAGGAGTCGGTCCCTGGTTCTCATAGTGTCAACCGGATGATTTCCATATGGGGGTGTCTGACCACCACCCCAATCCGAGAAAAGTGCATCAAAATCGGCCTTCCGGGAGCCAGGAGTCGGTCCCTGGTTCTCCTAATGTCAACCGGATGATTTCCATATGGGGGTGTCTGACCACCAACCCAATCCGAGAAAAGTGCATCAAAATCGGCCTTCCGGGAGCCAGGAGTCGGTCCCTGGTTCTCATAGTGTCAACCGGATGGTTTCCATATGGGGGTGTCTGACCACCAACCCAATCCGAGAAAAGTGCATCAAAATCGGCCTTCCGGGAGCCAGGAGTCGGTCCCTGGTTCTCATAGTGTCAACCGGATGGTTTCCATATGGGGGTGTCTGACCACCAACCCAATCCGAGAAAAGTGCATCAAAATCGGCCTTCCGGGAGCCAGGAGTCGGTCCCTGGTTCTCATAGTGTCAACCGGATGGTTTCCATATGGGGGTGTCTGACCACCAACCCAATCCGAGAAAAGTGCATCAAAATCGGCCTTCCGTGAGGCAGGAGTCGGCCCCTGGTTCTCCTGTTGTCAACCGGATGATTTCCATATGGGGGTGTCTGACCACCACCCCAATCCGAAAAAAGTGCATCAAATCGGCCTTCCGTGAGCCAGGAGTCGGTCCCTGGTTCTCCTGGTGTCCGCCGGCGGACAACCATGTTGGGGTGTCTGACCACCAACCCAATCCGAGAAAAGTGCATCAAAATCGGCCTTCCGTGAGGCAGGAGTCGGCCCCTGGTTCTCCTGTTGTCAACCGGATGATTTCCATATGGGGGTGTCTGACCACCACCCCAATCCGAAAAAAGTGCATCAAATCGGCCTTCCGTGAGCCAGGAGTCGGTCCCTGGTTCTCCTGGTGTCCGCCGGCGGACAACCATGTTGGGGTGTCTGACCACCAACCCAATCCGAGAAAAGTGCATCAAAATCGGCCTTCCGTGAGGCAGGAGTCGGTCCCTGGTTCTCCTGTTGTCAACCGGATGATTTCCATATGGGGGTGTCTGACCACCACCCCAATCCGAAAAAAGTGCATCAAATCGGCCTTCCGTGAGGCAGGAGTCGGTCCCTGGTTCTCCTGGTGTCCGCCGGCGGACAACCATGTTGGGGTGTCTGACCCACAACCCAATCCGACCAAGTGCACCCAAATCGGCCTTCCGTGAGCCAGGAGTCGGTCTCTGGTTCTCCCATCGACCGCCGGCGGTCTTCCATGTGGGGGTGTCTGACCCACAACCCAATCCGACCAAGAGCACCCATGTCGGCCTTGTGTGAGTCAGGAGCCGTTCCCCCTGGTTCTCATTTGGGTTACCATGCACGAAGGGACATAGTGCAATTTCGGCCGATTTTTCCGATTTTTTCAAATAATGTTTAAAAATACTTCCCGATGAGCTAGAGGTCCCAAATTTGGTCTATTATCCTCTTTTATGATGAACTTCCATTACCTAAAAGGGTTTTTCTTAACTCGTAT
>NW_028165630.1:15000-20000 GCF_964263955.1 Coregonus lavaretus | reverse complement strand
GGGAGGCCCATGCAGTGAGCTGCAGTCTCAGTCCGAGTGAGAGATGGTTTGAGCGGACACAGAGTGTGGGCCTGGAGGCATGGAGGTCGGGGACGCCCATGCAGTGAGCTGCAGTCTCAGTCCGAGTGAGAGATGGTTTGAGCGGACACGGAGTGTGGGCCTGGAGGCATGGAGGTCGGGGACGCCCATGCAGTGAGCTGCAGTCTCAGTCCGAGTGAGAGATGGTTTGAGCGGGCAGGGAGTGTGGGCTTGGTGGTCGTGGTTCTGGAGCCCAGGCCATCCAGGGAGTGAGCTGCAGTCTGAGGCCGAGTGAGAGAGGGTTTGAGTGGGCAGGGAGTGTGGGCTTGGTGGTCGTGGTTCTGGAGCCCAGGCCATCCAGGGAGTGAGCTGCAGTCTCAGGCCGAGTGAGAGAGGGTTTCACTGGGCATGGAGTGTAGAGATGGAGGCAATGAGCTCCAGAGGTCACAAAGGTCAATGTGGGCCTGCATGGCTGTCAGCAGGGCCACAGAGAGAAGGCCCAAGTGAATAGGTGTGTCTGTGTGAGTGAGTGAACCTGTCTCATAGGGGGGCAGAGCAGGCATCCCCTTTGGGGGCTGTCTGCTCTGTCCCCCTTTTTTTTTGGCCTCCTATACCTCTGGAGGTCAAGGGAGTAAGCTGTACTCTCAAGCCCATGTGAGAGAGGCTTTTAATGGGAAGAGAGAGTTTAAAAAGAGGCATGTAGCTCCAGAGGTCACAAAGGTCAATGTGGGCCTGCATGGATGTCAGCAGGGCATGAGGGAGAAGGCCCAAGTGAATAGGTGTGTCTGTGTGAGTGAGTGAACCTGTCTCATAGGGGGGCAGAGCAGGCATCCCCTTTGGGGGCTGTCTGCTCTGTCCCCTTTTTTTTTGGCCTCCTATACCTCTGGAGGTCAAGGGAGTAAGCTGTACTCTCAAGCCCATGTGAGAGAGGCTTTTAATGGGAAGAGAGAGTTTAAAAAGAGGCATGTAGCTCCAGAGGTCACAAAGGTCAATGTGGGCCTGCATGGATGTCAGCAGGGCATGAGGGAGAAGGCCCAAGTGAATAGGTGTGTCTGTGTGAGTGAGTGAACCTGTCTCATAGGGGGGCAGAGCAGGCATCCCCTTTGGGGGCTGTCTGCTCTGTCCCCCTTTTTTTTTGGCCTCCTATACCTCTGGAGGTCAAGGGAGTAAGCTGTACTCTCAAGCCCATGGGAGAGAGGGTTTTAATAGGGAGAGAGTGATTAAAAAGAGGCATGGTGCTCCAGGGGAGTGAGCTGTACTCTCATGCCCATGGGAGATGCCCTTTACTAGGCAGGGAGTTTAGAACAAGGTGCATGGAGCTCCAGAGGTCACAAAGGTCAATGTGGGCCTGCATGGATGTCAGCAGGGCATGAGGGAGAAGGCCCAAGTGAATAGGTTTGTCTGTGTGTGTCTGTGTGAGTGAGTGAGTGAGTGTGTGTGTGAACCTTTCCCACAGGAGGGCAGCACTGTGCAGGCAGCTCCAATGGAGGCTGGCTGCTCTGTGCCCATGTATTATTTGTTCTCTCTCTCTCTCTCTCTCCCCTTTCTTCTGGCCTGCTGGGTCACTTTTGTGTGTGGAGGGCTGGACTCTGTCTCACCCATCCCAGCCATGGGCACCCAGAATGCCCATGTGTGAGTCAGGAGCCCTCCCCTGGTTCTCCTAGTGAAAATGACCTGTGGCGCCCCCCTGTGGATGGATCTTGGTGGGGGTGCTTGGACCCCTTCTTGGGGTCTCCTCCAAGCCAGCCATGCCGACCATGGGCACCCAAAACCCCCATGTGTGAGTGAACAGCCTCCCCAGTGTACCCATAGTGAAATCAGGCTTAAAGTGACCTGTGGCGCCCCCCTGTGGATGGATCTTGGTGGGGGTGCTTGGACCCCTTCTTGGGGTCTCCTCCAAGCCAGCCATGCCGACCATGGGCACCCAAAACCCCCATGTGTGAGTGAACAGCCTCCCCAGTGTACCCATAGTGAAATCCGGCCTAAAGTGACCTGTGGCGCCCCCCTGTGGATGGATTCGGCTGTGGGTGCTTGGACCCCTTCTTGGGGTCTCCCCCAAGCTGGCCATGCCGACCATGGGCACCCAAAACCCCCATGTGTGAGTGAACAGCCTCCCCTGGGTCCCCATAGTGAAATCCGGCCTAAAGTGACCTGTGGCGCCCCCCTGTGGATGGATTCGGCTGTGGGTGCTTGGACCCCTTCTTGGGGTCTCCCCCAAGCTGGCCATGCCGACCATGGGCACCCAAAACCCCCATGTGTGAGTGAACAGCCTCCCCTGGGTCCCCATAGTGAAATCCGCCTAAAGTGACCTGTGGCGCCCCCCTGTGGATGGATCTGGATGGGGTGCTTGGACCCCTTCTTGGGGTCTCCTCCAAGCCAGCCATGCCGACCATGGGCACCCAAAACCCCCATGTGTGAGTGAACAGCCTCCCCTGGGTCCCCATAGTGAAATCAGGCTTAAAATGACATGTGGCGCCCCCTGTGGATGGATCCGGCTGTGGGTCTTGTACACCCCTCTTGGGGTCACCCCCAAGCCGGCCATGGGCACCCAAAACCCCCATGTGTGAGTGAACAGCCTCCCCTGTGTCCCCATAGTGAAATCAGGCCTAAAGTGACATGTGGCGCCCCCCTGTGGATGGATCCGGGTGGGGTGCTTGGACCCCCTCTTGGGTCTCCCCCAAGCCATGGGCAGCCAAATCCCCATTTGTGAGTTAAGATCATCCCCTGGTTCCCTAGTGAAATCAGGCCTAAAATGACCTCTGTGGCGCCCCCCCTGTGGATGGATCCGCTGTGGGGTCTTGGACCCCCTCTTGGGGGTCACCCCCAAGCCAGCCATGGGCACCCAAAACCCCCATTTGTGAGTTAAGATCATCCCCTGGTTCCCCTAGTGAAATCAGGCTTAAAATGACATGTGGCGCCCCCTGTGGATGGATCCGGGTGTGGGGTCTTGGACCCCCCTCTTGGGTCACCCCCAAGCCGGCCAAGGGCACCCAAAACCCCCATGTGTGAGGTAAGAGCCTCCCTGGTTCTCCTAGTGTCCGCCGGCGGTTTACCATATGGGGGTGTCTGACCACCACCCCAATCCGAGAAAAGTGCATCAAAATCGGCCTCCGTGAGCAGGAGTCGGTCCCTGGTTCTCATAGTGTCAACCGGATGATTTCCATATGGGGGTGTCTGACCACCAACCCAATCCGAGAAAAGTGCATCAAAATCGGCCTCCGTGAGCCAGGAGTCGGTCCCTGGTTCTCATAGTGTCAACCGGATGATTTCCATATGGGGGTGTCTGACCACCAACCCAATCCGAGAAAAGTGCATCAAAATCGGCCTTCCGGGAGCCAGGAGTCGGTCCCTGGTTCTCATAGTGTCAACCGGATGGTTTCCATATGGGGTGTCTGACCACCAACCCAATCCGAGAAAAGTGCATCAAAATCGGCCTTCGGGAGCCAGGAGTCGGTCCCTGGTTCTCCTAATGTCAACCGGATGATTTCCATATGGGGGTGTCTGACCACCAACCCAATCCGAGAAAAGTGCATCAAAATCGGCCTTCGGGAGCCAGGAGTCGGTCCCTGGTTCTCCTAATGTCAACCGGATGATTTCCATATGGGGGTGTCTGACCACCAACCCAATCCGAGAAAAGTGCATCAAAATCGGCCTTCCGGGAGCCAGGAGTCGGTCCCTGGTTCTCATAGTGTCAACCGGATGGTTTCCATATGGGGGTGTCTGACCACCAACCCAATCCGAGAAAAGTGCATCAAAATCGGCCCTTCCCGGGAGCCAGGAGTCGGTCCCTGGTTCTCATAGTGTCAACCGGATGGTTTCCATATGGGGGTGTCTGACCACCAACCCAATCCGAGAAAAGTGCATCAAAATCGGCCTTCCGTGAGGCAGGAGTCGGCCCCTGGTTCTCCTGTTGTCAACCGGATGATTTCCATATGGGGGTGTCTGACCACCACCCCAATCCGAGAAAAGTGCATCAAAATCGGCCTTCCGGGAGCCAGGAGTCGGTCCCTGGTTCTCCTAATGTCAACCGGATGATTTCCATATGGGGGTGTCTGACCACCAACCCAATCCGAGAAAAGTGCATCAAAATCGGCCTTCCGGGAGCCAGGAGTCGGTCCCTGGTTCTCATAGTGTCAACCGGATGGTTTCCATATGGGGGTGTCTGACCACCACCCAATCCGAGAAAAGTGCATCAAAATCGGCCTTCCGGGAGCCAGGAGTCGGTCCCTGGTTCTCATAGTGTCAACCGGATGGTTTCCATATGGGGGTGTCTGACCACCAACCCAATCCGAGAAAAGTGCATCAAAATCGGCCTTCCGGGAGCCAGGAGTCGGTCCCTGGTTCTCATAGTGTCAACCGGATGGTTTCCATATGGGGGTGTCTGACCACCAACCCAATCCGAGAAAAGTGCATCAAAATCGGCCTTCGGGAGCCAGGAGTCGGTCCCTGGTTCTCATAGTGTCAACCGGATGGTTTCCATATGGGGGTGTCTGACCACCAACCCAATCCGAGAAAAGTGCATCAAAATCGGCCTTCCGTGAGGCAGGAGTCGGCCCCTGGTTCTCCTGTTGTCAACCGGATGATTTCCATATGGGGGTGTCTGACCACCACCCCAATCCGAAAAAAGTGCATCAAATCGGCCTTCCGTGAGCCAGGAGTCGGTCCCTGGTTCTCCTGGTGTCCGCCGGCGGACAACCATGTTGGGGTGTCTGACCACCAACCCAATCCGAGAAAAGTGCATCAAAATCGGCCTTCCGTGAGGCAGGAGTCGGCCCCTGGTTCTCCTGTTGTCAACCGGATGATTTCCATATGGGGGTGTCTGACCACCACCCCAATCCGAAAAAAGTGCATCAAATCGGCCTTCCGTGAGCCAGGAGTCGGTCCCTGGTTCTCCTGGTGTCCGCCGGCGGACAACCATGTTGGGGTGTCTGACCACCAACCCAATCCGAGAAAAGTGCATCAAAATCGGCCTTCCGTGAGGC
>NW_028165630.1:0-5000 GCF_964263955.1 Coregonus lavaretus | reverse complement strand
GGTCGAGGGAGTGAGCTGCAGTCTCAGTCCGAGTGAGAGATGGTTTGAGCGGACACAGAGTGTGGGCCTGGAGGCATGGAGGTCGGGGAGGCCCATGCAGTGAGCTGCAGTCTCAGTCCGAGTGAGAGATGGTTTGAGCGGACACAGAGTGTGGGCCTGGAGGCATGGAGGTCGGGGAGGCCCATGCAGTGAGCTGCAGTCTCAGTCCGAGTGAGAGATGGTTTGAGCGGACACAGAGTGTGGGCCTGGAGGCATGGAGGTCGGGGAGGCCCATGCAGTGAGCTGCAGTCTCAGTCCGAGTGAGAGATGGTTTGAGCGGACACGGAGTGTGGGCCTGGAGGCATGGAGGTCGGGGAGGCCCATGCAGTGAGCTGCAGTCTCAGTCCGAGTGAGAGATGGTTTGAGCGGACACAGAGTGTGGGCCTGGAGGCATGGAGGTCGGGGAGGCCCATGCAGTGAGCTGCAGTCTCAGTCCGAGTGAGAGATGGTTTGAGCGGACACAGAGTGTGGGCCTGGAGGCATGGAGGTCGGGGAGGCCCATGCAGTGAGCTGCAGTCTCAGTCCGAGTGAGAGATGGTTTGAGCGGACACAGAGTGTGGGCCTGGAGGCATGGAGGTCGGGGACGCCCATGCAGTGAGCTGCAGTCTCAGTCCGAGTGAGAGATGGTTTGAGCGGACACGGAGTGTGGGCCTGGAGGCATGGAGGTCGGGGACGCCCATGCAGTGAGCTGCAGTCTCAGTCCGAGTGAGAGATGGTTTGAGCGGGCAGGGAGTGTGGGCTTGGTGGTCGTGGTTCTGGAGCCAGGCCATCCAGGGAGTGAGCTGCAGTCTGAGGCCGAGTGAGAGAGGGTTTGAGTGGGCAGGGAGTGTGGGCTTGGTGGTCGTGGTTCTGGAGCCCAGGCCATCCAGGGAGTGAGCTGCAGTCTCAGGCCGAGTGAGAGAGGGTTTCACTGGGCATGGAGTGTAGAGATGGAGGCAATGAGCTCCAGAGGTCACAAAGGTCAATGTGGGCCTGCATGGCTGTCAGCAGGGCCACAGAGAGAAGGCCCAAGTGAATAGGTGTGTCTGTGTGAGTGAGTGAACCTGTCTCATAGGGGGGCAGAGCAGGCATCCCCTTTGGGGGCTGTCTGCTCTGTCCCCCTTTTTTTTTGGCCTCCTATACCTCTGGAGGTCAAGGGAGTAAGCTGTACTCTCAAGCCCATGTGAGAGAGGCTTTTAATGGGAAGAGAGAGTTTAAAAAGAGGCATGTAGCTCCAGAGGTCACAAAGGTCAATGTGGGCCTGCATGGATGTCAGCAGGGCATGAGGGAGAAGGCCCAAGTGAATAGGTGTGTCTGTGTGAGTGAGTGAACCTGTCTCATAGGGGGGCAGAGCAGGCATCCCCTTTGGGGGCTGTCTGCTCTGTCCCCCTTTTTTTTTGGCCTCCTATACCTCTGGAGGTCAAGGGAGTAAGCTGTACTCTCAAGCCCATGGGAGAGAGGGTTTTAATAGGGAGAGAGTGATTAAAAAGAGGCATGGTGCTCCAGGGGAGTGAGCTGTACTCTCATGCCCATGGGAGATGCCCTTTACTAGGCAGGGAGTTTAGAACAAGGTGCATGGAGCTCCAGAGGTCACAAAGGTCAATGTGGGCCTGCATGGATGTCAGCAGGGCATGAGGGAGAAGGCCCAAGTGAATAGGTTTGTCTGTGTGTGTCTGTGTGAGTGAGTGAGTGAGTGTGTGTGTGAACCTTTCCCACAGGAGGGCAGCACTGTGCAGGCAGCTCCAATGGAGGCTGGCTGCTCTGTGCCCATGTATTATTTGTTCTCTCTCTCTCTCTCTCTCCCCTTTCTTCTGGCCTGCTGGGTCACTTTTGTGTGTGGAGGGCTGGACTCTGTCTCACCCATCCCAGCCATGGGCACCCAGAATGCCCATGTGTGAGTCAGGAGCCCTCCCCTGGTTCTCCTAGTGAAAATGACCTGTGGCGCCCCCCTGTGATGGATCTTGGTGGGGGTGCTTGGACCCCTTCTTGGGGTCTCCTCCAAGCCAGCCATGCCGACCATGGGCACCCAAAACCCCCATGTGTGAGTGAACAGCCTCCCCAGTGTACCCATAGTGAAATCAGGCTTAAAGTGACCTGTGGCGCCCCCCTGTGTGGATCTTGGTGGGGGTGCTTGGACCCCTTCTTGGGGTCTCCTCCAAGCCAGCCATGCCGACCATGGGCACCCAAAACCCCCATGTGTGAGTGAACAGCCTCCCCAGTGTACCCATAGTGAAATCAGGCTTAAAGTGACCTGTGGCGCCCCCCTGTGGATGGATCTTGGTGGGGGTGCTTGGACCCCTTCTTGGGGTCTCCTCCAAGCCAGCCATGCCGACCATGGGCACCCAAAACCCCCATGTGTGAGTGAACAGCCTCCCCAGTGTACCCATAGTGAAATCAGGCTTAAAGTGACCTGTGGCGCCCCCCTGTGGATGGATCTTGGTGGGGGTGCTTGGACCCCTTCTTGGGGTCTCCTCCAAGCCAGCCATGCCGACCATGGGCACCCAAAACCCCCATGTGTGAGTGAACAGCCTCCCCAGTGTACCCATAGTGAAATCAGGCTTAAAGTGACCTGTGGCGCCCCCCTGTGGATGGATCTTGGTGGGGGTGCTTGGACCCCTTCTTGGGGTCTCCTCCAAGCCAGCCATGCCGACCATGGGCACCCAAAACCCCCATGTGTGAGTGAACAGCCTCCCCAGTGTACCCATAGTGAAATCCGGCCTAAAGTGACCTGTGGCGCCCCCCTGTGGATGGATTCGGCTGTGGGTGCTTGGACCCCTTCTTGGGGTCTCCCCCAAGCTGGCCATGCCGACCATGGGCACCCAAAACCCCCATGTGTGAGTGAACAGCCTCCCCTGGGTCCCCATAGTGAAATCCGGCCTAAAGTGACCTGTGGCGCCCCCCTGTGGATGGATTCGGCTGTGGGTGCTTGGACCCCTTCTTGGGGTCTCCCCCAAGCTGGCCATGCCGACCATGGGCACCCAAAACCCCCATGTGTGAGTGAACAGCCTCCCCTGGGTCCCCATAGTGAAATCCGGCCTAAAGTGACCTGTGGCGCCCCCCTGTGGATGGATCTGGATGGGGGTGCTTGGACCCCTTCTTGGGGTCTCCTCCAAGCCAGCCATGCCGACCATGGGCACCCAAAACCCCCATGTGTGAGTGAACAGCCTCCCCTGGGTCCCCATAGTGAAATCAGGCTTAAAATGACATGTGGCGCCCCCCTGTGGATGGATCCGGCTGTGGGGTCTTGTACCCCCTCTTGGGGTCACCCCCAAGCCGGCCATGGGCACCCAAAACCCCCATGTGTGAGTGAACAGCCTCCCCTGTGTCCCCATAGTGAAATCAGGCCTAAAGTGACATGTGGCGCCCCCCTGTGGATGGATCCGGGTGGGGGTGCTTGGACCCCCTCTTGGGGTCTCCCCCAAGCCATGGGCAGCCAAATCCCCCATTTGTGAGTTAAGATCATCCCCTGGTTCCCCTAGTGAAATCAGGCCTAAAATGACCTCTGTGGCGCCCCCCTGTGGATGGATCCGGCTGTGGGGTCTTGGACCCCCTCTTGGGGTCACCCCCAAGCCAGCCATGGGCACCCAAAACCCCCATTTGTGAGTTAAGATCATCCCCTGGTTCCCCTAGTGAAATCAGGCTTAAAATGACATGTGGCGCCCCCCTGTGGATGGATCCGGGTGTGGGGTCTTGGACCCCCTCTTGGGGTCACCCCCAAGCCGGCCAAGGGCACCCAAAACCCCCATGTGTGAGGTAAGAGCCTCCCCTGGTTCTCCTAGTGTCCGCCGGCGGTTTACCATATGGGGGTGTCTGACCACCACCCCAATCCGAGAAAAGTGCATCAAAATCGGCCTCCGTGAGCCAGGAGTCGGTCCCTGGTTCTCATAGTGTCAACCGGATGATTTCCATATGGGGGTGTCTGACCACCAACCCAATCCGAGAAAAGTGCATCAAAATCGGCCTTCCGGGAGCCAGGAGTCGGTCCCTGGTTCTCATAGTGTCAACCGGATGGTTTCCATATGGGGGTGTCTGACCACCAACCCAATCCGAGAAAAGTGCATCAAAATCGGCCTTCCGGGAGCCAGGAGTCGGTCCCTGGTTCTCATAGTGTCAACCGGATGATTTCCATATGGGGGTGTCTGACCACCAACCCAATCCGAGAAAAGTGCATCAAAATCGGCCTTCCGGGAGCCAGGAGTCGGTCCCTGGTTCTCCTAATGTCAACCGGATGGTTTCCATATGGGGGTGTCTGACCACCAACCCAATCCGAGAAAAGTGCATCAAAATCGGCCTTCCGGGAGCCAGGAGTCGGTCCCTGGTTCTCATAGTGTCAACCGGATGATTTCCATATGGGGGTGTCTGACCACCAACCCAATCCGAGAAAAGTGCATCAAAATCGGCCTCCGTGAGCCAGGAGTCGGTCCCTGGTTCTCATAGTGTCAACCGGATGATTTCCATATGGGGGTGTCTGACCACCAACCCAATCCGAGAAAAGTGCATCAAAATCGGCCTTCCGGGAGCCAGGAGTCGGTCCCTGGTTCTCCTAATGTCAACCGGATGATTTCCATATGGGGGTGTCTGACCACCAACCCAATCCGAGAAAAGTGCATCAAAATCGGCCTTCCGGGAGCCAGGAGTCGGTCCCTGGTTCTCATAGTGTCAACCGGATGATTTCCATATGGGGGTGTCTGACCACCAACCCAATCCGAGAAAAGTGCATCAAAATCGGCCTCCGTGAGCCAGGAGTCGGTCCCTGGTTCTCATAGTGTCAACCGGATGATTTCCATATGGGGGTGTCTGACCACCACCCCAATCCGAGAAAAGTGCATCAAAATCGGCCTTCCGGGAGCCAGGAGTCGGTCCCTGGTTCTCCTAATGTCAACCGGATGATTTCCATATGGGGGTGTCTGACCACCAACCCAATCCGAGAAAAGTGCATCAAAATCGGCCTTCCGGGAGCCAGGAGTCGGTCCCTGGTTCTC
>NW_028165631.1:17500-25000 GCF_964263955.1 Coregonus lavaretus | reverse complement strand
ATGGTTTGAGCGGACACAGAGTGTGGGCCTGGAGGCATGGAGGTCGGGGACGCCCATGCAGTGAGCTGCAGTCTCAGTCCGAGTGAGAGATGGTTTGAGCGGACACGGAGTGTGGGCCTGGAGGCATGGAGGTCGGGACGCCCATGCAGTGAGCTGCAGTCTCAGTCCGAGTGAGAGATGGTTTGAGCGGACACGGAGTGTGGGCCTGGAGGCATGGAGGTCGGGGAGGCCCATGCAGTGAGCTGCAGTCTCAGTCCGAGTGAGAGATGGTTTGAGCGGACACAGAGTGTGGGCCTGGAGGCATGGAGGTCGGGGACGCCCATGCAGTGAGCTGCAGTCTCAGTCCGAGTGAGAGATGGTTTGAGCGGACACGGAGTGTGGGCCTGGAGGCATGGAGGTCGGGGACGCCCATGCAGTGAGCTGCAGTCTCAGTCCGAGTGAGAGATGGTTTGAGCGGACACGGAGTGTGGGCCTGGAGGCATGGAGGTCGGGGACGCCCATGCAGTGAGCTGCAGTCTCAGTCCGAGTGAGAGATGGTTTGAGCGGGCAGGGAGTGTGGGCTTGGTGGTCGTGGTTCTGGAGCCCAGGCCATCCAGGGAGTGAGCTGCAGTCTGAGGCCGAGTGAGAGAGGGTTTGAGTGGGCAGGGAGTGTGGGCTTGGTGGTCGTGGTTCTGGAGCCCAGGCCATCCAGGGAGTGAGCTGCAGTCTGAGGCCGAGTGAGAGAGGGTTTGAGTGGGCAGGGAGTGTGGGCTTGGTGGTCGTGGTTCTGGAGCCCAGGCCATCCAGGGAGTGAGCTGCAGTCTCAGGCCGAGTGAGAGAGGGTTTCACTGGGCATGGAGTGTAGAGATGGAGGCAATGAGCTCCAGAGGTCACAAAGGTCAATGTGGGCCTGCATGGCTGTCAGCAGGGCCACAGAGAGAAGGCCCAAGTGAATAGGTGTGTCTGTGTGAGTGAGTGAACCTGTCTCATAGGGGGGCAGAGCAGGCATCCCCTTTGGGGGCTGTCTGCTCTGTCCCCTTTTTTTTTGGCCTCCTATACCTCTGGAGGTCAAGGGAGTAAGCTGTACTCTCAAGCCCATGTGAGAGAGGCTTTTAATGGGAAGAGAGAGTTTAAAAAGAGGCATGGAGCTCCAGAGGTCACAAAGGTCAATGTGGGCCTGCATGGATGTCAGCAGGGCATGAGGGAGAAGGCCCAAGTGAATAGGTGTGTCTGTGTGAGTGAGTGAACCTGTCTCATAGGGGGGCAGAGCAGGCATCCCCTTTGGGGCTGTCTGCTCTGTCCCCCTTTTTTTTTGGCCTCCTATACCTCTGGAGGTCAAGGGAGTAAGCTGTACTCTCAAGCCCATGGGAGAGAGGGTTTTAATAGGGAGAGAGTGATTAAAAAGAGGCATGGTGCTCCAGGGGAGTGAGCTGTACTCTCATGCCCATGGGAGATGCCCTTTACTAGGCAGGGAGTTTAGAACAAGGTGCATGGAGCTCCAGAGGTCACAAAGGTCAATGTGGGCCTGCATGGATGTCAGCAGGGCATGAGGGAGAAGGCCCAAGTGAATAGGTTTGTCTGTGTGTGTCTGTGTGAGTGAGTGAGTGAGTGTGTGTGTGAACCTTTCCCACAGGAGGGCAGCACTGTGCAGGCAGCTCCAATGGAGGCTGGCTGCTCTGTGCCCATGTATTATTTGTTCTCTCTCTCTCTCTCTCTCCCCTTTCTTCTGGCCTGCTGGGTCACTTTTGTGTGTGGAGGGCTGGACTCTGTCTCACCCATCCCAGCCATGGGCACCCAGAATGCCCATGTGTGAGTCAGGAGCCCTCCCCTGGTTCTCCTAGTGAAAATGACCTGTGGCGCCCCCCTGTGGATGGATCTTGGTGGGGGTGCTTGGACCCCTTCTTGGGGTCTCCTCCAAGCCAGCCATGCCGACCATGGGCACCCAAAACCCCCATGTGTGAGTGAACAGCCTCCCCAGTGTACCCATAGTGAAATCAGGCTTAAAGTGACCTGTGGCGCCCCCCTGTGGATGGATCTTGGTGGGGGTGCTTGGACCCCTTCTTGGGGTCTCCTCCAAGCCAGCCATGCCGACCATGGGCACCCAAAACCCCATGTGTGAGTGAACAGCCTCCCCAGTGTACCCATAGTGAAATCAGGCTTAAAGTGACCTGTGGCGCCCCCCCTGTGGATGGATCTTGGTGGGGGTGCTTGGACCCCTTCTTGGGGTCTCCTCCAAGCCAGCCATGCCGACCATGGGCACCCAAAACCCCCATGTGTGAGTGAACAGCCTCCCCAGTGTACCCATAGTGAAATCAGGCTTAAAGTGACCTGTGGCGCCCCCCTGTGGATGGATCTTGGTGGGGGTGCTTGGACCCCTTCTTGGGGTCTCCTCCAAGCCAGCCATGCCGACCATGGGCACCCAAAACCCCCATGTGTGAGTGAACAGCCTCCCCAGTGTACCCATAGTGAAATCAGGCTTAAAGTGACCTGTGGCGCCCCCCTGTGGATGGATCTTGGTGGGGGTGCTTGGACCCCTTCTTGGGGTCTCCTCCAAGCCAGCCATGCCGACCATGGGCACCCAAAACCCCCATGTGTGAGTGAACAGCCTCCCCAGTGTACCCATAGTGAAATCCGGCCTAAAGTGACCTGTGGCGCCCCCCTGTGGATGGATTCGGCTGTGGGTGCTTGGACCCCTTCTTGGGGTCTCCCCCAAGCTGGCCATGCCGACCATGGGCACCCAAAACCCCCATGTGTGAGTGAACAGCCTCCCCTGGGTCCCCATAGTGAAATCCGGCCTAAAGTGACCTGTGGCGCCCCCCTGTGGATGGATTCGGCTGTGGGTGCTTGGACCCCTTCTTGGGGTCTCCCCCAAGCTGGCCATGCCGACCATGGGCACCCAAAACCCCCATGTGTGAGTGAACAGCCTCCCCTGGGTCCCCATAGTGAAATCCGGCCTAAAGTGACCTGTGGCGCCCCCCTGTGGATGGATCTGGATGGGGGTGCTTGGACCCCTTCTTGGGGTCTCCTCCAAGCCAGCCATGCCGACCATGGGCACCCAAAACCCCCATGTGTGAGTGAACAGCCTCCCCTGGGTCCCCATAGTGAAATCAGGCTTAAAATGACATGTGGCGCCCCCCTGTGGATGGATCCGGCTGTGGGGTCTTGTACCCCCTCTTGGGGTCACCCCCAAGCCGGCCATGGGCACCCAAAACCCCCATGTGTGAGTGAACAGCCTCCCCTGTGTCCCCATAGTGAAATCAGGCCTAAAGTGACATGTGGCGCCCCCCTGTGGATGGATCCGGGTGGGGGTGCTTGGACCCCCTCTTGGGGTCTCCCCCAAGCCATGGGCAGCCAAATCCCCCATTTGTGAGTTAAGATCATCCCCTGGTTCCCCTAGTGAAATCAGGCCTAAAATGACCTCTGTGGCGCCCCCCTGTGGATGGATCCGGCTGTGGGGTCTTGGACCCCCTCTTGGGGTCACCCCCAAGCCAGCCATGGGCACCCAAAACCCCCATTTGTGAGTTAAGATCATCCCCTGGTTCCCCTAGTGAAATCAGGCTTAAAATGACATGTGGCGCCCCCCTGTGGATGGATCCGGGTGTGGGGTCTTGGACCCCCTCTTGGGGTCACCCCCAAGCCGGCCAAGGGCACCCAAAACCCCCATGTGTGAGGTAAGAGCCTCCCCTGGTTCTCCTAGTGTCCGCCGGCGGTTTACCATATGGGGGTGTCTGACCACCACCCCAATCCGAGAAAAGTGCATCAAAATCGGCCTCCGTGAGCCAGGAGTCGGTCCCTGGTTCTCATAGTGTCAACCGGATGATTTCCATATGGGGGTGTCTGACCACCAACCCAATCCGAGAAAAGTGCATCAAAATCGGCCTTCCGGGAGCCAGGAGTCGGTCCCTGGTTCTCATAGTGTCAACCGGATGGTTTCCATATGGGGGTGTCTGACCACCAACCCAATCCGAGAAAAGTGCATCAAAATCGGCCTTCCGGGAGCCAGGAGTCGGTCCCTGGTTCTCATAGTGTCAACCGGATGATTTCCATATGGGGGTGTCTGACCACCAACCCAATCCGAGAAAAGTGCATCAAAATCGGCCTCCGTGAGCCAGGAGTCGGTCCCTGGTTCTCATAGTGTCAACCGGATGATTTCCATATGGGGGTGTCTGACCACCAACCCAATCCGAGAAAAGTGCATCAAAATCGGCCTTCCGGGAGCCAGGAGTCGGTCCCTGGTTCTCCTAATGTCAACCGGATGATTTCCATATGGGGGTGTCTGACCACCAACCCAATCCGAGAAAAGTGCATCAAAATCGGCCTTCCGGGAGCCAGGAGTCGGTCCCTGGTTCTCATAGTGTCAACCGGATGATTTCCATATGGGGGTGTCTGACCACCAACCCAATCCGAGAAAAGTGCATCAAAATCGGCCTCCGTGAGCCAGGAGTCGGTCCCTGGTTCTCATAGTGTCAACCGGATGATTTCCATATGGGGGTGTCTGACCACCAACCCAATCCGAGAAAAGTGCATCAAAATCGGCCTTCCGGGAGCCAGGAGTCGGTCCCTGGTTCTCATAGTGTCAACCGGATGGTTTCCATATGGGGGTGTCTGACCACCAACCCAATCCGAGAAAAGTGCATCAAAATCGGCCTTCCGGGAGCCAGGAGTCGGTCCCTGGTTCTCATAGTGTCAACCGGATGATTTCCATATGGGGGTGTCTGACCACCAACCCAATCCGAGAAAAGTGCATCAAAATCGGCCTCCGTGAGCCAGGAGTCGGTCCCTGGTTCTCATAGTGTCAACCGGATGATTTCCATATGGGGGTGTCTGACCACCAACCCAATCCGAGAAAAGTGCATCAAAATCGGCCTTCCGGGAGCCAGGAGTCGGTCCCTGGTTCTCCTAATGTCAACCGGATGATTTCCATATGGGGGTGTCTGACCACCAACCCAATCCGAGAAAAGTGCATCAAAATCGGCCTTCCGGGAGCCAGGAGTCGGTCCCTGGTTCTCATAGTGTCAACCGGATGATTTCCATATGGGGGTGTCTGACCACCAACCCAATCCGAGAAAAGTGCATCAAAATCGGCCTCCGTGAGCCAGGAGTCGGTCCCTGGTTCTCATAGTGTCAACCGGATGATTTCCATATGGGGGTGTCTGACCACCAACCCAATCCGAGAAAAGTGCATCAAAATCGGCCTTCCGGGAGCCAGGAGTCGGTCCCTGGTTCTCATAGTGTCAACCGGATGGTTTCCATATGGGGGTGTCTGACCACCAACCCAATCCGAGAAAAGTGCATCAAAATCGGCCTTCCGGGAGCCAGGAGTCGGTCCCTGGTTCTCCTAATGTCAACCGGATGATTTCCATATGGGGGTGTCTGACCACCAACCCAATCCGAGAAAAGTGCATCAAAATCGGCCTTCCGGGAGCCAGGAGTCGGTCCCTGGTTCTCCTAATGTCAACCGGATGATTTCCATATGGGGGTGTCTGACCACCAACCCAATCCGAGAAAAGTGCATCAAAATCGGCCTTCCGGGAGCCAGGAGTCGGTCCCTGGTTCTCATAGTGTCAACCGGATGGTTTCCATATGGGGGTGTCTGACCACCAACCCAATCCGAGAAAAGTGCATCAAAATCGGCCTTCCGGGAGCCAGGAGTCGGTCCCTGGTTCTCCTAATGTCAACCGGATGATTTCCATATGGGGGTGTCTGACCACCAACCCAATCCGAGAAAAGTGCATCAAAATCGGCCTTCCGGGAGCCAGGAGTCGGTCCCTGGTTCTCCTAATGTCAACCGGATGATTTCCATATGGGGGTGTCTGACCACCAACCCAATCCGAGAAAAGTGCATCAAAATCGGCCTTCCGGGAGCCAGGAGTCGGTCCCTGGTTCTCATAGTGTCAACCGGATGGTTTCCATATGGGGGTGTCTGACCACCAACCCAATCCGAGAAAAGTGCATCAAAATCGGCCTTCCGGGAGCCAGGAGTCGGTCCCTGGTTCTCATAGTGTCAACCGGATGGTTTCCATATGGGGGTGTCTGACCACCAACCCAATCCGAGAAAAGTGCATCAAAATCGGCCTTCCGGGAGCCAGGAGTCGGTCCCTGGTTCTCATAGTGTCAACCGGATGGTTTCCATATGGGGGTGTCTGACCACCAACCCAATCCGAGAAAAGTGCATCAAAATCGGCCTTCCGTGAGGCAGGAGTCGGCCCCTGGTTCTCCTGTTGTCAACCGGATGATTTCCATATGGGGGTGTCTGACCACCACCCCAATCCGAAAAAAGTGCATCAAATCGGCCTTCCGTGAGCCAGGAGTCGGTCCCTGGTTCTCCTGGTGTCCGCCGGCGGACAACCATGTTGGGGTGTCTGACCACCAACCCAATCCGAGAAAAGTGCATCAAAATCGGCCTTCCGTGAGGCAGGAGTCGGCCCCTGGTTCTCCTGTTGTCAACCGGATGATTTCCATATGGGGGTGTCTGACCACCACCCCAATCCGAAAAAAGTGCATCAAATCGGCCTTCCGTGAGCCAGGAGTCGGTCCCTGGTTCTCCTGGTGTCCGCCGGCGGACAACCATGTTGGGGTGTCTGACCACCAACCCAATCCGAGAAAAGTGCATCAAAATCGGCCTTCCGTGAGGCAGGAGTCGGTCCCTGGTTCTCCTGTTGTCAACCGGATGATTTCCATATGGGGGTGTCTGACCACCACCCCAATCCGAAAAAAGTGCATCAAATCGGCCTTCCGTGAGGCAGGAGTCGGTCCCTGGTTCTCCTGGTGTCCGCCGGCGGACAACCATGTTGGGGTGTCTGACCCACAACCCAATCCGACCAAGTGCACCCAAATCGGCCTTCCGTGAGCCAGGAGTCGGTCTCTGGTTCTCCCATCGACCGCCGGCGGTCTTCCATGTGGGGGTGTCTGACCCACAACCCAATCCGACCAAGAGCACCCATGTCGGCCTTGTGTGAGTCAGGAGCCGTTCCCCCTGGTTCTCATTTGGGTTACCATGCACGAAGGGACATAGTGCAATTTCGGCCGATTTTTCCGATTTTTTCAAATAATGTTTAAAAATACTTCCCGATGAGCTAGAGGTCCCAAATTTGGTCTATTATCCTCTTTTATGATGAACTTCCATTACCTAAAAGGGTTTTTCTTAACTCGTATAGGAACATCAACCGTTCTGACCCCTATTTTTTTTTTTCACTTTTCTAACATAATTAAAATATAGTAAAAAATTTCCAAAAACGAATTAATTTATATATAAATGTGCGTCTATTCGTGCCCTTTTGCGCCAAAAAAACCCCATCCTGATTGGACTTTTAGTTTTTGAATTATTAACGTTTTAAGTCGTTTTTTCAAAACCGAAATCGCTGTTTTTTCCCCCAAACGGCGGAGCACAGACAGGCCCAGCGGGTGGCAGGGCTTATGTCGATAATTTGGCCTCTCCCGTAGTAGCCCCACTCGGTTCCAGGTCGGCCAGACAGGTACCGGCGCGATTTTGAAAACCTCGTTTTCAGAGAATAGACTTCC
>NW_028165631.1:0-7500 GCF_964263955.1 Coregonus lavaretus | reverse complement strand
TGAGCTGCAGTCTCAGTCCGAGTGAGAGATGGTTTGAGCGGGCAGGGAGTGTGGGCTTGGTGGTCGTGGTTCTGGAGCCCAGGCCATCCAGGGAGTGAGCTGCAGTCTGAGGCCGAGTGAGAGAGGGTTTGAGTGGGCAGGGAGTGTGGGCTTGGTGGTCGTGGTTCTGGAGCCCAGGCCATCCAGGGAGTGAGCTGCAGTCTGAGGCCGAGTGAGAGAGGGTTTGAGTGGGCAGGGAGTGTGGGCTTGGTGGTCGTGGTTCTGGAGCCCAGGCCATCCAGGGAGTGAGCTGCAGTCTCAGGCCGAGTGAGAGAGGGTTTCACTGGGCATGGAGTGTAGAGATGGAGGCAATGAGCTCCAGAGGTCACAAAGGTCAATGTGGGCCTGCATGGCTGTCAGCAGGGCCACAGAGAGAAGGCCCAAGTGAATAGGTGTGTCTGTGTGAGTGAGTGAACCTGTCTCATAGGGGGGCAGAGCAGGCATCCCCTTTGGGGGCTGTCTGCTCTGTCCCCCTTTTTTTTTGGCCTCCTATACCTCTGGAGGTCAAGGGAGTAAGCTGTACTCTCAAGCCCATGTGAGAGAGGCTTTTAATGGGAAGAGAGAGTTTAAAAAGAGGCATGGAGCTCCAGAGGTCACAAAGGTCAATGTGGGCCTGCATGGATGTCAGCAGGGCATGAGGGAGAAGGCCCAAGTGAATAGGTGTGTCTGTGTGAGTGAGTGAACCTGTCTCATAGGGGGGCAGAGCAGGCATCCCCTTTGGGGGCTGTCTGCTCTGTCCCCCTTTTTTTTTGGCCTCCTATACCTCTGGAGGTCAAGGGAGTAAGCTGTACTCTCAAGCCCATGGGAGAGAGGGTTTTAATAGGGAGAGAGTGATTAAAAAGAGGCATGGTGCTCCAGGGGAGTGAGCTGTACTCTCATGCCCATGGGAGATGCCCTTTACTAGGCAGGGAGTTTAGAACAAGGTGCATGGAGCTCCAGAGGTCACAAAGGTCAATGTGGGCCTGCATGGATGTCAGCAGGGCATGAGGGAGAAGGCCCAAGTGAATAGGTTTGTCTGTGTGTGTCTGTGTGAGTGAGTGAGTGAGTGTGTGTGTGAACCTTTCCCACAGGAGGGCAGCACTGTGCAGGCAGCTCCAATGGAGGCTGGCTGCTCTGTGCCCATGTATTATTTGTTCTCTCTCTCTCTCTCTCTCCCCTTTCTTCTGGCCTGCTGGGTCACTTTTGTGTGTGGAGGGCTGGACTCTGTCTCACCCATCCCAGCCATGGGCACCCAGAATGCCCATGTGTGAGTCAGGAGCCCTCCCCTGGTTCTCCTAGTGAAAATGACCTGTGGCGCCCCCCTGTGGATGGATCTTGGTGGGGGTGCTTGGACCCCTTCTTGGGGTCTCCTCCAAGCCAGCCATGCCGACCATGGGCACCCAAAACCCCCATGTGTGAGTGAACAGCCTCCCCAGTGTACCCATAGTGAAATCAGGCTTAAAGTGACCTGTGGCGCCCCCCTGTGGATGGATCTTGGTGGGGGTGCTTGGACCCCTTCTTGGGGTCTCCTCCAAGCCAGCCATGCCGACCATGGGCACCCAAAACCCCCATGTGTGAGTGAACAGCCTCCCCAGTGTACCCATAGTGAAATCAGGCTTAAAGTGACCTGTGGCGCCCCCCTGTGGATGGATCTTGGTGGGGGTGCTTGGACCCCTTCTTGGGGTCTCCTCCAAGCCAGCCATGCCGACCATGGGCACCCAAAACCCCCATGTGTGAGTGAACAGCCTCCCCAGTGTACCCATAGTGAAATCAGGCTTAAAGTGACCTGTGGCGCCCCCCTGTGGATGGATCTTGGTGGGGGTGCTTGGACCCCTTCTTGGGGTCTCCTCCAAGCCAGCCATGCCGACCATGGGCACCCAAAACCCCCATGTGTGAGTGAACAGCCTCCCCAGTGTACCCATAGTGAAATCAGGCTTAAAGTGACCTGTGGCGCCCCCCTGTGGATGGATCTTGGTGGGGGTGCTTGGACCCCTTCTTGGGGTCTCCTCCAAGCCAGCCATGCCGACCATGGGCACCCAAAACCCCCATGTGTGAGTGAACAGCCTCCCCAGTGTACCCATAGTGAAATCCGGCCTAAAGTGACCTGTGGCGCCCCCCTGTGGATGGATTCGGCTGTGGGTGCTTGGACCCCTTCTTGGGGTCTCCCCCAAGCTGGCCATGCCGACCATGGGCACCCAAAACCCCCATGTGTGAGTGAACAGCCTCCCCTGGGTCCCCATAGTGAAATCCGGCCTAAAGTGACCTGTGGCGCCCCCCTGTGGATGGATTCGGCTGTGGGTGCTTGGACCCCTTCTTGGGGTCTCCCCCAAGCTGGCCATGCCGACCATGGGCACCCAAAACCCCCATGTGTGAGTGAACAGCCTCCCCTGGGTCCCCATAGTGAAATCCGGCCTAAAGTGACCTGTGGCGCCCCCCTGTGGATGGATCTGGATGGGGGTGCTTGGACCCCTTCTTGGGGTCTCCTCCAAGCCAGCCATGCCGACCATGGGCACCCAAAACCCCCATGTGTGAGTGAACAGCCTCCCCTGGGTCCCCATAGTGAAATCAGGCTTAAAATGACATGTGGCGCCCCCCTGTGGATGGATCCGGCTGTGGGGTCTTGTACCCCCTCTTGGGGTCACCCCCAAGCCGGCCATGGGCACCCAAAACCCCCATGTGTGAGTGAACAGCCTCCCCTGTGTCCCCATAGTGAAATCAGGCCTAAAGTGACATGTGGCGCCCCCCTGTGGATGGATCCGGGTGGGGGTGCTTGGACCCCCTCTTGGGGTCTCCCCCAAGCCATGGGCAGCCAAATCCCCCATTTGTGAGTTAAGATCATCCCCTGGTTCCCCTAGTGAAATCAGGCCTAAAATGACCTCTGTGGCGCCCCCCTGTGGATGGATCCGGCTGTGGGGTCTTGGACCCCCTCTTGGGGTCACCCCCAAGCCAGCCATGGGCACCCAAAACCCCCATTTGTGAGTTAAGATCATCCCCTGGTTCCCCTAGTGAAATCAGGCTTAAAATGACATGTGGCGCCCCCCTGTGGATGGATCCGGGTGTGGGGTCTTGGACCCCCTCTTGGGGTCACCCCCAAGCCGGCCAAGGGCACCCAAAACCCCCATGTGTGAGGTAAGAGCCTCCCCTGGTTCTCCTAGTGTCCGCCGGCGGTTTACCATATGGGGGTGTCTGACCACCACCCCAATCCGAGAAAAGTGCATCAAAATCGGCCTCCGTGAGCCAGGAGTCGGTCCCTGGTTCTCATAGTGTCAACCGGATGATTTCCATATGGGGGTGTCTGACCACCAACCCAATCCGAGAAAAGTGCATCAAAATCGGCCTTCCGGGAGCCAGGAGTCGGTCCCTGGTTCTCATAGTGTCAACCGGATGGTTTCCATATGGGGGTGTCTGACCACCAACCCAATCCGAGAAAAGTGCATCAAAATCGGCCTTCCGGGAGCCAGGAGTCGGTCCCTGGTTCTCATAGTGTCAACCGGATGATTTCCATATGGGGGTGTCTGACCACCAACCCAATCCGAGAAAAGTGCATCAAAATCGGCCTCCGTGAGCCAGGAGTCGGTCCCTGGTTCTCATAGTGTCAACCGGATGATTTCCATATGGGGGTGTCTGACCACCAACCCAATCCGAGAAAAGTGCATCAAAATCGGCCTTCCGGGAGCCAGGAGTCGGTCCCTGGTTCTCCTAATGTCAACCGGATGATTTCCATATGGGGGTGTCTGACCACCAACCCAATCCGAGAAAAGTGCATCAAAATCGGCCTTCCGGGAGCCAGGAGTCGGTCCCTGGTTCTCATAGTGTCAACCGGATGATTTCCATATGGGGGTGTCTGACCACCAACCCAATCCGAGAAAAGTGCATCAAAATCGGCCTCCGTGAGCCAGGAGTCGGTCCCTGGTTCTCATAGTGTCAACCGGATGATTTCCATATGGGGGTGTCTGACCACCAACCCAATCCGAGAAAAGTGCATCAAAATCGGCCTTCCGGGAGCCAGGAGTCGGTCCCTGGTTCTCATAGTGTCAACCGGATGGTTTCCATATGGGGGTGTCTGACCACCAACCCAATCCGAGAAAAGTGCATCAAAATCGGCCTTCCGGGAGCCAGGAGTCGGTCCCTGGTTCTCCTAATGTCAACCGGATGATTTCCATATGGGGGTGTCTGACCACCAACCCAATCCGAGAAAAGTGCATCAAAATCGGCCTTCCGGGAGCCAGGAGTCGGTCCCTGGTTCTCCTAATGTCAACCGGATGATTTCCATATGGGGGTGTCTGACCACCAACCCAATCCGAGAAAAGTGCATCAAAATCGGCCTTCCGGGAGCCAGGAGTCGGTCCCTGGTTCTCATAGTGTCAACCGGATGGTTTCCATATGGGGGTGTCTGACCACCAACCCAATCCGAGAAAAGTGCATCAAAATCGGCCTTCCGGGAGCCAGGAGTCGGTCCCTGGTTCTCCTAATGTCAACCGGATGATTTCCATATGGGGGTGTCTGACCACCAACCCAATCCGAGAAAAGTGCATCAAAATCGGCCTTCCGGGAGCCAGGAGTCGGTCCCTGGTTCTCCTAATGTCAACCGGATGATTTCCATATGGGGGTGTCTGACCACCAACCCAATCCGAGAAAAGTGCATCAAAATCGGCCTTCCGGGAGCCAGGAGTCGGTCCCTGGTTCTCATAGTGTCAACCGGATGGTTTCCATATGGGGGTGTCTGACCACCAACCCAATCCGAGAAAAGTGCATCAAAATCGGCCTTCCGGGAGCCAGGAGTCGGTCCCTGGTTCTCATAGTGTCAACCGGATGGTTTCCATATGGGGGTGTCTGACCACCAACCCAATCCGAGAAAAGTGCATCAAAATCGGCCTTCCGGGAGCCAGGAGTCGGTCCCTGGTTCTCATAGTGTCAACCGGATGGTTTCCATATGGGGGTGTCTGACCACCAACCCAATCCGAGAAAAGTGCATCAAAATCGGCCTTCCGTGAGGCAGGAGTCGGCCCCTGGTTCTCCTGTTGTCAACCGGATGATTTCCATATGGGGGTGTCTGACCACCACCCCAATCCGAAAAAAGTGCATCAAATCGGCCTTCCGTGAGCCAGGAGTCGGTCCCTGGTTCTCCTGGTGTCCGCCGGCGGACAACCATGTTGGGGTGTCTGACCACCAACCCAATCCGAGAAAAGTGCATCAAAATCGGCCTTCCGTGAGGCAGGAGTCGGCCCCTGGTTCTCCTGTTGTCAACCGGATGATTTCCATATGGGGGTGTCTGACCACCACCCCAATCCGAAAAAAGTGCATCAAATCGGCCTTCCGTGAGCCAGGAGTCGGTCCCTGGTTCTCCTGGTGTCCGCCGGCGGACAACCATGTTGGGGTGTCTGACCACCAACCCAATCCGAGAAAAGTGCATCAAAATCGGCCTTCCGTGAGGCAGGAGTCGGTCCCTGGTTCTCCTGTTGTCAACGGATGATTTCCATATGGGGGGTGTCTGACCACCACCCCAATCCGAAAAAAGTGCATCAAATCGGCCTTCCGTGAGGCAGGAGTCGGTCCCTGGTTCTCCTGGTGTCCGCCGGCGGACAACCATGTTGGGGTGTCTGACCCACAACCCAATCCGACCAAGTGCACCCAAATCGGCCTTCCGTGAGCCAGGAGTCGGTCTCTGGTTCTCCCATCGACCGCCGGCGGTCTTCCATGTGGGGGTGTCTGACCCACAACCCAATCCGACCAAGAGCACCCATGTCGGCCTTGTGTGAGTCAGGAGCCGTTCCCCCTGGTTCTCATTTGGGTTACCATGCACGAAGGGACATAGTGCAATTTCGGCCGATTTTTCCGATTTTTTCAAATAATGTTTAAAAATACTTCCCGATGAGCTAGAGGTCCCAAATTTGGTCTATTATCCTCTTTTATGATGAACTTCCATTACCTAAAAGGGTTTTTCTTAACTCGTATAGGAACATCAACCGTTCTGACCCCTATTTTTTTTTTTTCACTTTTCTAACATAATTAAAATATAGTAAAAAATTTCCAAAAACGAATTAATTTATATATAAATGTGCGTCTATTCGTGCCCTTTTGCGCCAAAAAAACCCCATCCTGATTGGACTTTTAGTTTTTGAATTATTAACGTTTTAAGTCGTTTTTTCAAAACCGAAATCGCTGTTTTTTCCCCCAAACGGCGGAGCACAGACAGGCCCAGCGGGTGGCAGGGCTTATGTCGATAATTTGGCCTCTCCCGTAGTAGCCCCACTCGGTTCCAGGTCGGCCAGACAGGTACCGGCGCGATTTTGAAAACCTCGTTTTCAGAGAATAGACTTCCATGGCGGATTGATCCGGGGGTGATGGCAAACCTCTCGGCCTGTGCGGATATTGGGAATCGGGCATGTTTGAGGGTTCTGGGTCCCTCAGAACCATGGTTCCAACGCTCCGAAGTGGACCATACCTCCAGGGACCTACTGGCCGTTCCCATGCCCAGGGGAAGGCCCGGTTTCGGCTACCTCATGTCCCCATGGCCCCTCTCTGTCGTGAAGCACCCGTACACGTCCGATTGATCCGGGGGTGATGGCAAACCTCTCGGCCCGTGCGGTTGTTGGTAAATGGGCTTTTTTGAGGGTTCTGGGTCCCGCAGAACCATGGTTCCAACGCTCCGAAGTGGACCATCCCTCCGGCGACCGACTGGAGGTGCTCATGCCCAGGGCAGGGCCTGGTTTCGGATACCCTCATGTCCCCATGTCCCCTGTCTATTCTCGAACCTGTTTCATATACACTGACCGATTGGCATTCGTTATCCACCTGGGAGGGCCCCTGTCGGCCGGCCTCTGGCCGGTGTTCGGACGGACGGTTCCTCCCGCCCCATGTGGATTCGCCTCTATCGGTGGAGCCCCTTTCGGAGACGGTTCACCCCGCTTCCCCGATATGCTCCGGGCCGAGCCTCGCTGAGCGATACCAAGACGACCCGTCTGACCTAGTGGCCCTACGTTGGTGTTCCGGTGCGGGGAGTGGCTCCCCCAGGCAGCGATGCCAGGAGTGATGTCCACCCTATAACGTACCGGCGCCAGAGACACGTGCTTCTCACACCCTGTCGTTGGCTCGGTTGTGCGGTTCCTACTAAACCCTCCAGCTAGAAAGAGACCTCTCGAGCGGTGCCCCGGCACTCGCGGCCCCCCCGGCCGCGGGCAGTTCAGGGCCTCCCGCTGGGTGTGCGCGTGGATTGCGACCGGGCCTCCACCCCTGACGGGAATTGGACCGTGCCCGGGCCGTCTTCCGCTGAGCGCACCTGGGTACAACTTCTATGTTGTGAGGGGCTACCTGGTTGATCCTGCCAGTAGCATATGCTTGTCTCAAAGATTAAGCCATGCAAGTCTAAGTACACACGGCCGGTACAGTGAAACTGCGAATGGCTCATTAAATCAGTTATGGTTCCTTTGATCGCTCCAACGTTACTTGGATAACTGTGGCAATTCTAGAGCTAATACATGC